>NC_061510.1:93124731-93393888 GCF_022539505.1 Lolium rigidum | reverse complement strand
TCAAGGACGAGGCATTCATAGGCCTCGTTGCCCCCGAGTCTCAGCCCAAGGCAAAACGGAGACGAGGATACGCCAAATAGCTGCTCGGACCTGGTCTTGATCATGTCCGAGGGAGCTTCTACGCAGAGCCAGCCGATTCGAACACAAATCGGCTTCTCAAAGCAGAGAGCCTCCAAGGCGAGCTGCCCCCGAGCTTCCTTAGTTCTTGCAGGCCAGATAGGCTCCTTCCCTATGGTGGACCTGATGCAATCCACCCTTGACCTGATCCGCACGCCCATGCTGCTCCCGACATTATTCCTGAAGAGAGGACTTCACGGTGAAGGTGTTTCCTCTTGAGTCGATGGTCATGCATCGGCTTTCATGTCCTTAAGTCGATGCCTGCTGCATCGGCTATTTTCGAAAATTTTCGAAATTTTTTTTTTATTACGGCCGACCTGTGCATCGGCCCCCATATTTCAATCCCCGTCAACAAAAGATGAGATGCTTCGTTGTATACCCTCATATTTCCATATACCTGGCGCCCCCCGAGCCGATTCTCGTCAAGAAAATTGATGGTATCGGCTCGTTGGATAACATGTTGAACCCGTGCAGAGAGGTAGGTGAGGATAATTTTGGCCGATTGCCGGAATCGGCCTCCACGTTGCTTGTTCGTTGCAGGTTTTGTAAGTTCCCTTCGTAAATTTTTGGGGCCGATCACAAGGATCAGCCTCTACCTGGTTTGCCCATTGGTTTGGTCTTGCTACTTGGTCAAGCTGGATGAAACCAACCCAACCTCCGACTTGATGCGCTCGCCGTCGCCCACCTTGTGTGCTCCGTAGAGTCGTGGAGCGCTACGCTCCGTCGGCAAGACGAGTACCATGTTTGTGCCAGCCGATGTCTCATCATCGGCTTTCCTCTGTTTAGGGCGCCACTCCATTTTCCGTGGACGACCCTCTTCATCCAGGGTTCGCTGAACCTTTGCAGCCAGATCGGGCCGTGCCTTTCTCAGCGTATGCAGGTACAACCTTCGGCTTCCTCCAGGCCGCGCAATCGCCGAACCCCGCGCTTCTGGGAACGGCTGAGTCCGTCGGGGCACCACCTTGGCCGGTGGTACCTGTCTTCTTCCACTTCTCCCTCGTCTTCTGAATCTTCAAGATCTGCCCAACGAGGTGACTCAGCGCGTTTGCTTTGTGGTGGGAGAGGCCCTAAGCGCTCGAACACAGACACGTTGGCTGCCTCCTTCTTTTTCTGATTGCATTCTGGGCAATTGCCGATTGTGGGCAATCGGCTCATTCTCGAATCCCAGCAAGTGTCCGAAGAAGGGGCAGTCCCAATGCCCGGCGTTGTCGTCTTGCTCCCTTGATGCTTCCGTGGCATAGCGCTCATGCTCCTCCTCATCGTGATCCCGCCGACGATATCTTCTCGGCTTCTCTAGCCAAACGATCTTCTCTCGTAATAGGGTTGCCGGCGTTGACCATATTGATTAACATATTTGTTGAGGAGGTGATCGAGAGGGGTCGCCGATATCTTATATTCTTCACCTCTCCCTCCGTGACATAGCGCTTGCCATCATGACGGAGCCGATCGCATGGAGCGGCCTCATCTCGTATCCTTGCTGTGAGAGCAGCTGCCCTCATCTCCATCTTTGCCGGAGTGGTTTCCAGTGCCCTACCATATTGATGCTCGAACGAGGGGCCTGGCTGGCAACCTTCGTGGTAGGTGATTCCTACCATGTTAACGGCGGGGAAGGGTTGGGTGTCGACCTTCATGGCGTACTGGTTGAAAATTAGTCGCCCCTTCTCTATCGCCGCTTGGATGTGCTGACGCCACACCCGGCAGTCGTTGGTGGCATGGGAAAGCGAGTTGTGGAATTTGCGAGACGGCTTTCCGTTTAGCTCTTTCGCCGTGGGGAACTTGAGACCTTCGGGAACCGTCAACTCGTTTCTCCTTGAGCAGGAGGTCGAAGATTTGTTCAGCTCTTGGTCACGTCAAAATCAAATCCCCGAGGCGGCCCCGGCGGCTTTACCCATTTGCGGTGCCACGGGGTTCCTCCCCGCGTCCACTCGCCCATCGCTATCTCTTGGCCTCCCGCAGGCACTTCATCCTCCTCCGTATCGACCATGACTACCGCACGTTTGAACTTGTCTTGGTACAGGTCGGGGTGGCGCTGTTCATATGCTGATAGTTTCGAACCATGTGCGCCGGTGAGGGATAATCTGCTTGGGAGGCCATGTCCTTGAGCTGTGTTGCAAGTCCCTGCTACGCCAACTCGATCGCTTCCTTTTCAGTTATACGAACCGAATAACATCGGTTCCTAAGATTCCTGAAGCGCTGGATGTATTCTCGTCACCGTTTCCCCGCGCTTCGACGTAGTTGTGCTAGATCGGCAATGCCGGACTCGAAGCTTCGTATGGTATTGCATATGGAACTGTTCTTCCAATTGCTTCCAAGACTCGGATGGAGTTCGCTGGTAGAGAGGTGTACCATCCAAAAGCCGATCCCGTGAGGGACTCGTGAAAAGAGCCTCACGCGTAGCTGATCCGACACCGAAGCCGGTCCTAGTTGAGCCAAATATCGGCCGACGTGCTCGATGGAGCTGGAGCCATCCGATCCACCGAATTTGGAGAAGTCGGGGAGCCGATATTTTGGTGGCAGCGGGATCATCTCGTAATCGTCCGGGTACGGCTTGGGATAGCCGACCGCCCTTCTTTTCGGCATCATGCCGAACCGGTCTCTCGCATGGTACCGATCTGATCCGCTGTGCTGGCCGTAGGAGTTGCACTCGAAGATTCGCCGGGGTGGCGTACTTGGCCTGCCACGCTTGCTTTTCCAGCTCGAGCCGCCTGCAGGAGCTGGGCTCGGGAGTTTCGTCGGTGTGGCGTATTTAGTCAGCCACGTCCGCTCCGCCGCCGACGTTCCTCCCGTCTTCGCCGGAGTCCCCGATGTTGTGGCCTGGTTTGTGAGTGCCCAGTCACCACAATCCGGCACATACATGCATGCGTACCCATGAGGGATCTCCTTAGGCGCCTCCATTAAGAACTGGTAGTCACCGGGGTCGCCACCAATTCCGTAGACGAGGAATGCCGGTGTAGTCGGCACTTCAGCGAGTGCTGCCAACGCAAATGGCAGCGGTGGACGGACTCGGAATGGCAATTCTCCTTGATGCGTCCCGAGAGCTGGTCCCGACGGCGAGTACCGGTGGCTCATGATCTCCCGGATCACGCGCAGAGCGACACGCTCCAAGCACGTTAACCAAGTTCTCGAGTGGCGGTGTAGCGAGTGAGCCACCGGGTAGTTGATCTCCTCGCCGCTGCACCCCGGTGCGTTCCTCCGACGGGGAAAAAAGGTCTATCCCATCGAGTGCACTCTTCCGGTGAGAACCCCTTCCATCCGATGCCACCGTAACGGGTTCTCCGAAAAGAGCCGATGAGGTCGGCTTCGAGGGTAGCCTTGATCTCATTGTATTGCTTCTTGAGGTCGTCGAGCGGATCCTCGTAGGTGACCGGCGTGCCGTCCGCCATCTCGGATGTAGATGGCGATGTGGTTGATGTAGACGATTGTCCCACCGGGCGTGCCGTAATGTGTTGACCGCCAAAACCCACCGGCGGGCAGCGGCCTTGTCAACACCGTAGAGCCGGGGAGCCTAGAGCCGCGGCTGGCCGAGACCCCTCCGAGCGACGGCCCGCAATGCTCTTCTGGTCACACGCGGCGTTGCGAAGTGCAAGGGCGTGCCACCTGACCTATACCTGGTCAGGAAGGTGATGAGATTGCCTCGCTTAGTTTCCTGCAGGGCATACATGTAAACGTTAAATACGAGCCTCGATCGGCTCTCGAGGTTATCCTCGTGAATCGGCTCAAAGAGCCGATCCACCCATGATCCGTACGGGGTGTACGAATACTTGGTGGTCCTGCTTGATCAAGATGAAGCTAATGAGATCTACGACGATTTAGGGTTTTCACCACATAATCGGATCATCCTACTCCAGGTTGGGCCGATGGCCACGCACGGTGCTCGTAAGCCGATCCTAAACAAGGCCAGTAAAACCAACATGAAGTTGATCCTAGGAACATCCCGTTTAGGACTTGCGAACGCCACCCTACGTGCCACAGGATCCTCCCCCCTTTGTAAGGCCAAACTATTGCGGATATTAAACTAATCCTTGTAGAACAAGGAGCAATCGTAACGGATCAGATCTACTAAATAATGATCAAGCGGGGTGCCGCCCCCACACCCGGGATAGGCGTGAGGACGGCTAGATATGCAAGGGTTGCACTACGTAAGCATGCTTAAACGAAGAACAATGCTAACCCTAACACATCTAATGATAACTACGTTGCTCGCCATCAAAAGCGCTTCAAGTACGAGCAACGCATGAACAACGTGGGCTTGTGCTGCCTAGATCGCAAGATGCGATCTAGGCAGCATGTCGCTACCTGATAGAAACCCTCGAGACGAAGGAGTTGGCGATGCGCCGAGATTGGTTTGTTTTTGGGGTTGAACGTGAGTTGTTGTTTATTCCATAAGCCCTAGGTACATATTTATAGTCCCAGGGACTTTCTAATGAGGGCGTGCACTAAACCGTGCACGAGTAAGATTCTATCTCTAAAATAATAAACTACTAAATAAAGATACACGGGCAATTCAGCCCAAAACCTTTCGTGCCAGGCCGCTTTAGAAATCTTCCATGTAATCTTCCAAGCCCGGCCCACCTCTGGATTTGCTTAAAATCTGGTGATAACAATACGCCGGCGACGCGTACGTCCCGCCGAAGCTCGTTGACTTCGCGGCGGGCGGGCGCTGGTACAACGAGGATCCGCCGATGAAGCCGATGAGCGGGCCCAAGTTCGACGAGTGGCGCGCCGGACCGGGAGCGCCGCCGGCTGGGCGAAGGAGGCTTGGAGCAGCGGGAGCACCGGCGCTCGAGGAGCTCCGCTCGCCGGCGATGAGGAGGAGGCCCCGACTTGTTGAAGGAGCTACGACAGTTCCTCAAAGACGACGCCAAGAGGAAGAGGGCGGAGGAGGAAGAGGTGGCGGCGGCCATCGCCGCCGCGAAGGAGGCGGAGTTGCGGGAGGCGGAGGCGGAGGCGGAGGCGGAGGCGGACTCGTACCTAGTCGACCTCCCCGAGTAGGATCGCGCATTCTGGATGTAGAATCGTTGATCCGTATGTATGATCCGTAGTATGATCAATGAAATTGAACTTCCCGGGGTTTTTATTTTTGAAAATACGGGGCTAAATACGGGGTCTGCTAGACGGAATGGCTCTTCCGTTAGCAACTTTTCGATACGGGGCGAAAAAGCGGCGGGATACGGGGCGAAAAAGCGGCGGGATACGGGGCAGAAATATGAGGGGCCTGCTAGACATGCTCTAAGGGCTCGTGTTTTTCAGTGCGCATCTATCCATCCAGGCCAGTGCAACAAGCTCAGCATGGCTTATGTTTTTCGGGAAAGAGATCGGGAAAAGGCTACCGTAGAGGAGCAAAACGCAAAGACTCCCGAAGCCGCCTCATCGGCTTAAAAGGTAATTACAATGCCATCATGGTGAACCATTGTCGGCACAGAAGTTTCAGTCATGCTAGCACGGTTGATTCCTTTTCAGGAGAGTAGCCCCTCAAATATGGGTAACAAAGGCGTGCAGTTCGATCCAGATAGCAGTGGCTTGGTACCAAAGCTTAGCCCTTTCTGCTGATGATATTTTGTATTTAAATGCCACTTATACTTGCAGCTTCTTTTACTAATTAACGAGATCTTTGTGCTTGATTTTTGCAGCAAAGTAATATTCTTCTCAGCATGACAAGCAGGTGCATATCCCAGTTAGATTTCTGGGCCTTGTTAGGAATCTGAGCGATGCTTGCATGTTGTGTTATTTTCTGTATCTTGCTGCTTTCTGTAGTCGCTTAAATCGGACCTGGAGCAAATTAAAGCTTACTTTATAACCACTCTGGACTGCAACTCTATTCGTTAACTAGGTTCACCTTCACATTATGCTAAACTGCAAAGTGGAAGTACAAAGACGAGAAAACAAACAAACAAACTGAAGCAATAAAAAGCACGAAAAGAGAAATATGAGTTTTTTGTTTTTTGTTTTTTTTTGCCTCCGGTGCATATATATGGAACATGATAGTCAACTGTGGAGATGAATGCAATCCTGATAGTGGAATTGTTTTGCTGCAGGGAGTTTTAAGATTTTGGAGGTAGGCTTTTGAGCGAGTAGTAGTGATTCAAGAAACATTTCCTGGTTCATGATGACTGGGAGGTGGCATTTTGGCTCATAGGAGCAAATGCTCCCATTATATAAAATAATTAAAAATTAATTTTAAAAATGTTAAAAAAAATTGACATAATTTTTTTGGTATACATCGTGACATTCTATGTTCGTACACAAGTTTTCGTGGAAAAACAATATTTTGCGTGGTGTGTACAAAAAAGACAAAAAAATATGTTGTATGTAGTCGTGTTACAACATCAAAATTTGTCTTTTTTACAGGAGCCACATAAATTTTTTTCTTTTTTTGAAAATTTGTGTACCAACATAAAATGTTTAGATGTACATGTAAAAATTTAGTTTAGAATTTTTTGACACTTTAAAATGTGGATTCACATAATGAGAGCAAATGCTCCTATGAGCCAAAGTGCATTTCCCATGATGACTGGGACTACTGTATTGGGACTCTGTCGTACGTAATCTTATATTCTGGTAATCTTATATTCTGGTGGAGAAAGTGCTAAATCTAATGAATTCCTGAACTTCCTAAATAAATTTGTAATGCTTGTGCAATGTCTGTTTGTTAACATATAGTTCCAATCTGTTGCTTGTTTACACACCTTGGGCGATCCTCACTTATCTGCCACGGCAGCCTCACCGTGAAGGAGGAGTGGATGCTGTACCACGCGGGATATCCTGTCCCACTGGACATGCGTCTGCCAAGCAGCGGCGGCTCGAAGATGGCCGTCAACGGTATTGGCATCCCGCCGCCACCGACGTCGGGCACGGAGCACTGGAAGGACGCCATCAGGGCCCGGCGGGATCAACTCGACACCGAGGAGCGGGCGGATCCGACCTGGGCGGCCAAGAACAACAACGCCTGGTGGGCCACCTACTTCAAGGCCAAGTACGACATGGAGATGCGCAGCACTAGCGGCCTCATCGGTGGGCCGAACAGCTGGAACAGGGACGGGCGCGCCCTGTTCTGGGGAGTTCCGGGGCGCACCCTCGAGAGCGTCATCCGCGGCATCCGCAACGGCACTCCAAGGTTGGAGGCGCCGTCCTCACCGCCACCGTCTCCCGCAGCGCAATGGCAGCCGAGGAGGACCACGTACTCGTCCTCCTCGAACTCTTCTTCCTCAGGACCGGCCGATCGACGCCGTCCTCGTCGTACCATTCGGCGCCTTATACTGTCCCCAATCGCGTGAAGGAGGAGCCGGCGACGCCTGTCAATCCGAGGCGCGGCGGCAGCAAGAGAGGCGCGGCGGTGCCCTCCTCATCCCGAAGCCGGAGGTGGAGGAGTCGGAAGAAGCATCACAGGCGGTGCTGCTCGCGGAGTACGAGCGGCAGCAGCGCCTCATCACCAGCAGCAACGACCCCGAGGACTGCCCAGGACTGTGAGCGGCGTTCTTGGCATCGCTGAACGACAAGGACGCCTGGAGGGGCGATGTCGAGACGGCGATCGCCATGTCCATCCGCGACTCTGGCAAGCCGCTCGTGGACCTCATCGACGACGGCGAGGCAGGACCAAGCGGCTTGGTGAAGGACGAGCCCGACGAGCGCGTCAAGCAGGAGGTCGTCACGACGACATGTATAACTTCCACCAGTACTACGACGCCTCCGACCGCCGCAAGTAATTCTAGATTAGGTTTAGTTTAAATTTAGTCGAATCTCGTTCGAATCTATGTAATATATGTCTAGTTTGGATGAATTTAATCGAATCTCGCACAAGTTTAAAATTTCCAAAATTTTATTTGGGGAACGCGACTGGAGAGCGACGTCCCTAAACACGGTACGAACAAAACACGTTCCCCAAATGATCGATCCGGCATCGTTTGGGACGCGACTGAGATGCTCTTACATCGACTCTGGCGACACGAACGTACGTACTACGTACTACTCACGGCCAGCTCTCCCAGCAGCCAAGTGTGACCAACGATCTTCTCTTCCTCCTTGTTTTGCCCCACTTCACCCGGGTCTCGGACACGTTTTTGGCAACAATTTCAACCCTGCCGCAGCTACAGCCAGCCACTTTTCCTGTATCATTTGACGTACGCGGGTATGCCGGGCGCACCCCAAAGGAGTCAAGGACACAAGTCTCCCTTCACTGTTCCATTTGCCTCTGTTTGCTAGACCGCGTGGGGGCAGGGTCCTACACTCCTACTCAGTTCAGCTCGGTTAGGAGTGTTGAACTGTTCCTCGCTGTGATTGACCGGCCGTTTCGTCGGGTTGCCTAAATATAACCATACGCATGCTCGACCCAAAGAATAACAGTGGAGGTTTGTCGCAAAATTAAGATGGATTTCGAGCAACTGGAAATAGAGTAGTTTCTTTCTGTAGGGGTGCTAGTGTGGAGGAGAGCCCATGTCGTCTGTGATCTCCGCGAGTTCTTGGGTTCTGGTAATTGACGTTCTCTCTATCTTAATGAAGAAGACACACAATTCTCATGTTTGTTTTTGAAAAAAAGATATTACCCTTCGAGGCCCTAACTGAAATTACTTATCGCTGAAACGGGTGAACATATACACTAAAATATGTCGAGTTCTCTAGATACATATGAATCAACGAACAAGTAACATGGATCGACCGGAGTAACAAGGCTCCATATAATCATAACAATAAGAACTTCACCAGTTAAAACAAGTTCACATTTTTTTTCCTGATAGCTAAATCTAACATGCGAACTGTTGCGCGGCAGATTTTTCAGAAACAGTCATTTTTTTAACCCAAAAACATGCAAAGCACTGCATGTCGGTTCATCAAGATCAGAGAAGGTTATTTACAGGACTGGCCGACTGAGAATACAAGTATGGCACTCAGAAAGAACTGTAGCGGAAGGATTGCCGTCAGTTCATTAATATCAGCAGTATTCCCAAGTCATACATCTTGAAACAGAAAATGGCAATCATATCACTTGTAAAAAACAGTAGGCTAAGTAGTCTTCCTCCGATAAAACTGAACACACTGTTTCCCTAGCGATGACCAAGCTAAGTAATGCGCTACTGACCAGTGAGTGGACTCGACGTGGGAGCTATGTAATGACCAAGCTACTCTACTTGGCTACTTCCTCGGTTCCTCCGATAAAAAAACATACTCCTAGGAGTAACTAGGAGGGTACTATGAGTAACACACTGCTTCCCTAGTGATCACCAAAGCAATGACGATATCCGTTAACTAGTTGGCGTGGTTGCAGCAGAGGACATGGGCGATGCGCGTGCGGTGCTCCGGGCGGACGCTGATGATGAGCCAGAGGAAGGCGAGGACGGCCGCCCAGACGAGGATGTCGACGGACAGGTGCGTCTTGGGCTGCGACACGATGAAGGTGAGGACGAGGCTGGAGTAGGCCACGACGAAGGACCACCGCACGTGGCGCGAGTCCACCGACATCCGCACCAGCAGGCTCAGCGTCATCACCATGGAGCTCGCGAACCCCACCCAGCTCGCCGCCATGAACATCCAGTACCTGCCACTGGCAACTCGTCAGCCGAGATCGATCGATCGAGCGGAGTTCACGGGGCGGCGTGTACCTGGACCGGTGCAGGTCGCGCATGATGGGGTCGCCGGCGCGGTACAGGTCCCTGCCGTCCTGCGTCTTGGTGTCCTGCCAGTACCCGCCGGGGATGTTGGTGCCGAGCTGGTACGTGAGCGTGGTGATCAGCGTGGCCACCACCAGCAGCGTGTTGGCGTCGTTGCCGACCCAGGTGTTCGGGCCTTGCGCGCCGAGGTGCTGCTGGTTCATGGCCGGGCGGCCGTGCGTCGTTGGTAGCTGCGGGTGCACGGCCGCTTGCGCTTGGTGGTGGTGGCCCAGCTCCACCTCCATGTTGCCCGCGGGCGCCGCGCCTGGGTGAACTTCCAGGTGAGCCATGCTCAACGCCGAGTGGAGATCTCGAATCGGAGGAAGAATCGGCACTTCCTTGTGCTTATGGTGATACCTCGATCGGGTTCGGATACTGGGACGATGTGAGTGGATCAGTTAAGTGGACTTGTGATTACTACTTGAGAAGGATCCAGGCATATATGGAGCTCTTCGCTACTCCGGGTCAAGGGAAGTCTACGATGGGATGTTATATATGTTGTCCTGTAGAGCGCAAACCGCGTCATTGGCGATTGTATCTCCTACGAACTTTCCCAGTGGTTTACCGTACACAAAGAACTGTGTTCTGTGCGGCGCGCGTGTTGAAGGGTTCAATGGAGGTAAAATGCAGGCCCGCGTTGCCACTTTCCCAACAAAACCCTTACCCTTCGTGGCGTTGTATTATCCTGATGGGTATCCTATCCTGATAATATTTGTTCAGTGTTGGTCACGTTAGGCAGACTTACATGTTAAAGACAGAGACAGGTTAATAAAGGCTCGAAGCACAGGTAAAACAATGTCCAGTAACGACTCATGCTTGAGAAGGATTTTCTTGCAGGACGGATCCTAAATCTATTCCATGAGAGCATCAGCAGTCTACCCGATAAGGTCCTCACGATGTCTTTTTTTCATCCGGATGGATGAAAACGGTCCAGTGGCGCCCCCGACTCCTCGATTTTGTCCGGATTAGGCCTTTCATCCGTCCGGAGAGCTCAGGCTATCCCCGGCTCCCCGGGGAGCGCTCGGGGACTCCGGACGAGAGAAAAGCGCGGGAACCGCCGAGAAAGTTTCCCGCGCGGCTGGTGGCCCCAACTTGTCAGCGAGAGAGACCGATCGTCGTCCTCATCGCATCGTCTTCCGCGCGCTGGAAAAGCCTGCCGCCGGCCAGTCTTCGCCGGACACGTCATTTCCACGCGGCGAGTTAATGTCGTCGCCTCGGTTTCACACGCGTCGACCTATATTTATCGCGGAACTACCGCGATTGGCCGCATTCACCACGCTCACTGTGCTCAATCTTCCCCAACCTCGAGCGACACCTAGCGGCGAACAAACAATGGCGAATGACGGCGCGACCAACAATGGCTTCGGCCGCCGCTCTCTCCACCAATGAGAGTGTAGCGACGACGACCTCTACCGACCGACGCCGCCACGCGCCGGCGGCCCTGGCCAGGGTTCGAGCCACTGGTACGAGGCGCTGCCGCCCCAGGACGCCGACAACTCCAGCGACGACGACGACGGCGGCGACTACACGGCCTTCTACCACCATTTGGGCTTGTAGAAGGCCTCTTTTAGTTTAAGTTTTAGTTTGCCTAACGCCGAATTCAAATATATGTACGAATTCAGCCTACTTATGTACGAACTCGCCTATATATGTTAAATACTATTAAATTTCGCTTATGTTTGCATGAGATTCGCCCTTTTTTATCTGAATTCGTCGTATTTTGTCAAAAAATTACATCCATCCTGGGCTCGCCACTGGAAAAAATGGGCTCCCCGGGCCAAAACTTTCATCCATCCGGCGCTAAATATCGCCGGATTTGGGCGTGGGGAGCCCCAACGGCTGGGGATGCTCTGAATTCAAACGAAGTACAAAGCATCCAAAATATAATAAAAACTACACCTAGGTTCTTTGACCTTCTAGAGAGTAGAGACCACGACAACCAGCAGAGTGAGCTGCCGGCGCGCCGCAGTTGCCGCTCCCTTACCGGAGCCGGTCTGAAGTTGTTGATGACAGTTGGAAAATTTCGCACACGTACCCCTAAGGACCAGCGTCCAAGAGCCGAGGTAGTAGCCATTGAATCATGGAATTGATCTAAATCTCTAACACCAAACCTATGAAACACATAGACTGAACGAAAGCCACCACTCTAGGGACGCGCCAACCAGACAAATGATTTACCAAACTCTAACTTTAGGGGGCCTTCTACAACGACGAGCCCAGGTCCGAGGTCCCCACCCCCTCCAGCCTCCGGAGCAGCTAGTAGAGGAGGCAGGGACCCATCGATTCCAATCGTAGACGGTGAGGACGGGGCAGGTGGCGGCGGCTGCTAGGGTTTCCATCCTAGCCGCCGTCTATGTTTCTTTCATGGGAGGAGACGGGGTATCTTTGAGAAGGATTCAACTATCTTCTTATGCCCACCGCCAACTCGAGGATGTCTCAAGCTCACCTATGGTGGGGGGCGGTTGATGGATATGACGTGGTACCGCTCGGCAGTCCCCTAGTCCCACTTATATACCCTGTGTTTTTTAGGAACAACCGGCAGGAGCACTGCCTTTTCATTAAGCAAGAGGGAAAACTATACAAGTGTACAACAATAACATCTTTCGTTTAAAGTGAAAACATGCAAGAAACCACTACGCCAAAAAAACAAACAAAAACACTCTAATCCGGCTCGGCCGGGAAATTCTGCCTGACGACGGCAAAAACTCGATCTCTTTGCATGATGTCTTCCATTGCAAGCGATGTCACCTCAAGGTATGTTAGGCGGCGACCCCTGAAAATGTGTCGGTTTCTTTCCTTCCAAGCGTTCCAGAGAACATAGAGAAGACGTCCACTAAGCCAGCCCTTGTTATCCACCGACTTCCCGGCGATGATGTCGTCCCACCAATCGGAGGTGGACGGATAGGTTTGACCATGCGTGAGAAGGCCGTCAATGTTTTCCCGCTAAATGAGAGTCCATATGGCCGAGGTGAAGGGACAGTCCTTACATAGATGGGTAGCAGTTTCCGGAGCAGACAAGCACAAAGGGCAGACTAGGTTGTGGGGCCATCCCTTAACGACAAGCATGTCAGTTGTGAGGATCTTACCGTGTAGGGCAAGCCAGGCGAAGAGCTTGCATTTGGGTTCCGCGTGCGCCGCCCTAATCTTCTTTGCGTCGAACTTGGCAAAGCAGCCAAGGAACTGCATATTATATGCAGAGCTAGCGGAATAGACACCCTCGGAGTTGATCGTCCAGGTAATGGTATCCGGCACGTCGGCAGTAAGGTGCGTTGCCGCGACAACCTCCCAGACTTGCTCCAGCTGGACAGACATTGAAAGCCTAGCAATGGAGCGAATCCAGTTGCAGTCTTGCATCTCTTTTGCAACAGTTCTCGCTTTCCTAGAGGCCACCTTGTAGAGATCTAGGGCCCACACCCGAATAGGACCATGTTCCGACCAAGGGTCAGACCAGAAGGAGCTAGATTCGCCATTCCCAATGGTAATCTTCGTGGTAGCCTAGAAGAGATCCATGTCCGCATCGTCGAAAGGGAGTTTAGAACCCACACCCATGTTCGCTGTGGGTCGGTCCATTGAAGTCAAGGCCATCGCAGGCGAAGGGCGCGACCTGAATGCTCGAGGTTCGCCATGCCAAGACCCCCTAAGTCCTTTGGTCTGCACACCGTCTTCTAATTAACCAGTGCGTGACCGCCTGAGGTGTGGTCGGCATCATCGCCGACCCAAATGAAGTTTCGAGCAATCTTATTGATTTTATCCCGTGCCCACTTTAACAGAGGAATGGCAGTGGCATGGTAGGTGGCCGTAGCCATGAGAACCGACTTTGCTAGCGTGATCCTTCCGGGGCGCGCGATATTTTTTTTACCAAACCAACCCGGAAGCTTTCCTGCAATCTTGTCGATGAGCGGTTGCAGTTCCACTTTCCGACGGCGAAATGCAAAGGCAGCCCCAACACTACAGGAATGGGCCGATATGCCAAGGACCGGGAACCCTCGGCGTAACCTGTTTTGGCCGTCAGCGTAGGCTACGCCGAGGGCAGCCCTCGGCATAGCTCATCGGCGACTACCTCCCTCGGCGGAACCACTATTGCCGTCGGCGTTGCCCGGCCCTCAGTGTAGCACGCTACGCCGACGGCAAAACCGTCGGCAGACAAATTTTAAAAAGTCAAATTTCCTTTTTCAAAAAAAAATTCAAAATAAAATTCGAATTTTTTTGATATGCCGACGGCATAGAGTTTTAAATTTTTTCAAATATTTATCTTTTACACCATTTTTATTTTTTTACTTATTTATCTTTCACCCAATACACTTTTAACTCTAAGTACACTTAATCTTAGAAACCTTACAATCATGGTTAAACTTCCCAGTCGGTCACCAATCCTCACACTACTCTAGCCTTAGCACATTTAAGTTCTTGGTTACATTCGGATGAGCTTCCATTAAAGAATTGACACCCTGCTGATAATAATAGCATATCAGCCCTATTAACCCTGGGACCGTGATGTTACACCTCTTTATTTTTGAATTCCAAACAATTACTTAAATAAACAACAATGAATATATAAGTAATAATAATATTGAATTCAAATAACAATAAAATGATTTTATTTTTTTGGTCTTTTTCTATTTAATATGGAATAATTAATATCTTTAAATCGAAAAAATCGAAATTCCACAAATAATATGTCTAAATCGATCAGAAAAATGAGAGGAATCTAAATATAACATCCATATCATCATTTGAACCTAAAAAATAGAGGACTCCAAACATGATGTCCAGTTTGCCGGCTGTGCAAAACTCCCCCCTCGGGAGATGCGAAATGGCTGTACCGCTGGTGCACCATTCGCCAACACGGTAAACGGATAAAAAAATAGCACATAAAGTGATATGTTATAGACCTAAAAACATTTTTTTGCGGAATTTATTAAGCGACGGAAAGTGTACCCCTAGTTCAAGTCTTGTCAGTTTTCAGCGGATTCAGCGGGACACCGCAGGAAGCCGCAGGGATTTCCAGATAGCTAGCGCGCACATATAGCATGCGATATGTGGTGCGGAGGCGGTGTCCTACCAATATGCGGAGGTCTCGCGCAATACTAAAATGCGTCCCATGTAGTTGTTTCACAAAAAAACCTCTTTTGGCATCCCGAAATGAAAAACCCATCGTCCATGGGTCGGATTGGAAATCCGCTCCCGGGGCCTTTCTTCCCATCACAGGGACCACACACGCGCGAAATATGGCCTCGGTCCAACAAACTATGTGGTGTCAGATGCCGTTTTCTACTCATTTGCCCTAAAAGCCATAGAATTCCGGACGTGATACCTTGTTTATGAAGGGTTTTCCAAAATAATTGTCATATCCTAATTCCGACTTTTGGAGTGGTTACTAGGACACATAAAATGACTCCATGCGGCTCTGCGGGATTTTCTGACTTTGTTTAAATTGTCATCTGGCCAAAACGGGCCCCCACGGAGATGCAGGATGGTCGTACCGGACGCGCTGGTGCACCCGTTCACCATCACGCTAAACGGAAAAAATTTAGCACATAAAGTGATGTGTCGTAGACCTAAAAATATTTTTTCCGGAATTTACTGAGTGACGGAAAGTGTAGCCCTAGTTCAAATCCAGTCACTTTCCACCGGATTCGGCGGGACACCGCAGGAAGCCGCATGGATTTCCAGATAGCTTGCACGCACATATGGCATGTGATATATGGTGCGAAGGCGGTGTCCTACCACTATGCAGAGGTCTCACGCAATACTAAAATGTGCCCCATGTATAGCTGCTTCACAAAAAAAAAACCGTTTTGGCACTCCGAAAATGAAAAACCATCGCCCATGGGTCGGATTGAAAATCCGTTCCCGGGGCCTTGCTTCCCATTGATACGTCTCCGACGTATCGATAATTTCTTATGTTCCATGCCACATTATTGATGATATCTACATGTTTTATACACATTATATGTCATATTTATGCGTTTTCCGGAACTAACCTATTGACGAGATGCCGAAGGGTCAGTTCCTGTTTTCTGCTGTTTTTGGTTTCAGAAATCCTAGTAAGGAAATATTCTCGGAATTGGACGAAATCAACGCCCAGTGTTCCTATTTTTCCCGGAAGCATCCGGAACACCCGAGAGTCGCGCAGGGGGGCCACAGGGGCCCCAGATGATAGGCCGGCGCGGCCCAGGCCCTGGCCGCGCCGCCTTATGGTGTCATCGCCTCGTTGACCTTCCGACTCCGCCTCTTCGCCTATATAAAGGTCCCTGACCTAAAACATCGACACGGAAAAGCCACGGTACGAGAAACCTTCCAGAGCCGCCGCCATCGCGAAGCCAAGATCTGGGGGACAGGAGTCTCTGTTCCGGCACGCCGTTGGGACGGGGAAGTGCCCCCGGAAGGCTTCTCCATCGACACCACCGCCATCTCCATCAACGCTGCTGTCTCCCATGATGAGAGAGTAGTTCTCCATCGAGGCTCGGGGCTGTACCGGTAGCTATGTGGTTAATCTCTCTCCTATGTACTTCAATACAATAATCTCATGAGCTGCCTTACATGATTGAGATTCATATGATGATGCTTGTAATCTAGATGTCATTATGCTAGTCAAGTGGGTTTTACTTATGTGATCTCCGGAGACTCCTTGTCCCACGTGTGTAAAGGTGACTAGTGTGTGCACCGTGTGGGTCTCTTAGGCTATATTTCACATAATACTTATTCACTGTTATGAATGGCGTAGTGAAGTGCTTATTTATATCTCTTTATGATTGCAATGTGTTTTGTATCACAATTCATCTATGTGCTACTCTAGTGATGTTATTAAAGTAGTCTATTCCTCCTGCATGGTGTAAAGGTGACTAGTGTGTGCACCGTGTGATTCTTGTCGTAGGCTATGATCATGATCTCTCGTAGATTGTGAAGTTAACTATTACTCGTGATGGTATTGATGTGATCTATTTGGTTATGTTGATCTTTCATGCACTCTAAGGTTATTTAAATATGAACATTGAATTGTGGTGCTTGTTAACTCCGGCATTGAGGGTTCGTGTAATCCTACGCAATGGTGTTCATCATCCAACAAGAGTGTAGAGTATGCATTTATCTATTCTGTTATGTGATCAAAGTTGAGAGTGTCCACTAGTGAAAGTGTGATCCCTAGGCCTTGTTCCTAAATACTGCTATCGCTGCTTGTTTACTGTTTTACTGCGTTACTACTGCTGCGTTATGATACGTCTCCGACGTATCGATAATTTCTTATGTTCCATGCCATATTATTGATGATACCTACATGTTTTATGCACACTTTATGTCATATTCGTGCATTTTCTGGAACTAACCTATTAACAAGATGCCGAAGAGCCGATTGCTCGTTTTCTCGCTGTTTTTGGTTTCGTAAATCCTAGTAACGAAATATTCTCGGAATTGGACGAAATCAAAACCCGGGGTCCTATTTTGCCACGAGGCTTCCGGAAGACCGAAAGGGATACGAAGTGGGGCGACGAGGCGCCGCCACCATAGGGCCGCGCGGCCGGAGGGGGCCCGCGCCGCCCTATGGTCCGGGCCCCTCGTCGCCCTCCGACTCCGCCCTTCCGCCTACTTATAGCCTCCGTCGCGAAACCCCCGATGCGAAAAACCACGATACGGAAAACCTTACCGAGACGCCGCCGCCGCCAATCCCATCTCGGGGGATTCTGGAGATCTCCTCCGGCACCTCGCCGGAGAGGGGATTCATCTCCCGGAGGACTCTTCACCGCCATGGTCGCCTCCGGAGTGATGAGTGAGTAGTTCACCCCCGGACTATGGGTCCATAGCAGTAGCTAGATGGTTGTCTTCTCCTCATTGTGCTTCATTGTTGGATCTTGTGAGCTGCCTAACATGATCAAGATCATCTATCTGTAATACTATATGTTGTGTTTGTCGGGATCCGATGGATAGGGAATACCATGTTATGTTAACTATCAAGTTATTACCTATGTGTTGTTTATGATCTTGCATGCTCTCCGTTATTAGTAGAGGCTCTGGCCAAGTTGATGCTAGTAACTCCAAGAGGGAGTATTTATGCTCGATAGTGGGTTCATGTCTCCGTGAATCTGGGAGTGACGTAAACCCCTAAGGTTATGGATGTGTCGTTGCCACTAGGGATAAAACATTGATGCTATGTCCGAGGATGTAGTTATTGATTACATTACGCGCAATACTTAATGCAATTGTCTGTTGTTAGCAACTTAATACTGGAGGGGGTTCGGATGATAACCTGAAGGTGGACTTTTTAGGCATAGATGCAGTTGGATGGCGGTCTATGTACTTTGTCGTAATGCCCAATTAAATCTCACTATACTTATCATGACATGTATGTGCATTGTTATGCTCTCTTTATTTGTCAATTGCCCGACTGTAATTTGTTCACCCAACATTCTTTTATCTTATGGGAGAGACACCTCTAGTGAACTGTGGACCCCGGTCCATTCTTTAATACTGAAATACGAATCTGCTGCAATACTTGTTCTTTACTGTTTTCTTCGCAAACAATCATCTTCCACACAATACGGTTAATCCTTTGTTACAGCAAGCCGGTGAGATTGACAACCTCACTGTTTCGTTGGGGCAAAGTACTTTGGTTGTGTTGTGCAGGTTCCACGTTGGCGCCGGAATCCCTGTTGTTGCGCCGCACTACATCCCGCCGCCATCAACCTTCAACGTGCTTCTCTGCTCCTCCTGGTTCGATAAACCTTGGTTTCTTTCTGAGGGAAAACTTGCTGCTGTGCGCATCATACCTTCCTCTTGGGGTTCCCAACGAACGTGTGAATTACACGTCATCACTGCTCATATATATTCATACCACCTGTATTTCACTATCTCTTCGCCGAACTAGTGCACCTATTAGGTGTGTTGGGGACACAAGAGACTTCTTGCTTTGTGGTTGCAGGGTTGCATGAGAGGGATATCTTTGACCTCTTCCTCCCCGAGTTCTATAAACCTTGGGTGATCCACTTAAGGGAAAACTTGCCGCTGTTCTACAAACCTCTCGCTATTTTCTCGGCGCCGTTGCCGGGGAGGAAAGGTAAAAGGTACTCACACTCCGGATCTCGGCTACTAAGCTATTTTCGCCGTTGTAAGTACTCGAAGCTATTTCCTTTAGATCCCGCAATTGCATCTTTTTGTTTCTTGTTTACACTAGTTTGGCATAATGGACAAAAATGAGCTTCTTATTCTATTTCCTGATTTAAGACATGGATGGTTTGATGCGAAAATTAAAAAACCTATGGAACCTTATTTGCATGCTGGTAGTAATATTAGTATGAATGCTTTGAACACCATTGTTGATAATGATATGGAAAATTCTAAGCTTGGGGAAGCTGGTTTTGATGAGCATGATCTTTTTAGTCCCCCAAGCATTGAGGAGAAAATTTACTTTGATGATGCTTTGCCTCCTATTTATGATGATTATAATGATATTGGTCTTTTGGTGCCACCTACTATGGAGAGTAAATTTGATTATGATTACAATATGCCTCCTATATTTGATGATGAGAGTAATAATGATAGCTACTTTGTTGAATTTGCTCCCACTACAACTAATAAAATTGATTATGCCTATGTGGAGAGTAATAATTTTATGCATGAGACTCATGATAAGAATGCTTTATGTGATAGATATATTGTTGAGTTTGCTCATGATGCTACTGGATATTATTATGAGGGAGGAAAATATGGTTGTAGAAATTTTCATGTTCCTAAAATGCCTCTCTATGTGCTGAATTTTTTGAAGCTACACTTGTTCTATCTTCCTATGCTTGTTACTTTGCTCCTCATGAACTTGTTTATTTACAAGATTCCTTTTCATAGGAAGCATGTTAGGCTTAAATGTGTTTTGAATTTGCCTCTTGATGCTCTCTTTTGCTTCAAATACTATCTCTTGCGAGTGCATCATTAAAACTGCTGAGCCCATCTTAATGGCTATAAAGAAAGAACTTCTTGGGAGATAACCCATGTGTTTATTTTGCTACAGTACCTCTATTTTATATTTGTGTCTTGGAAGTTGTTACTACTGTAGCAACCTCTTCTTATCTTATTTTTATTGCATTTTTGTGCCAAGTAAAGTCGTTGATAGTAAAGTGAATACTAGATTTGGATTGCTGCGCAGTAACAGATTTCTTTGCTGTCACGAATTCCGATCTGCCTCTCTGTAGGTAGCTCAGAAAATTATGCCAATTTACGTGCGTGATCCTCAGATATGTACGCAACTTTCATTCAATTTGGGCATTTTCATTTGAGCAAGTCTGGTGCCTCAGTAAAATCCATCTTTACGGACTGTTCTGTTTTGACAGATTCTGCCTTTTATTTCGCATTGCCTCTTTTGCTATGTTGGATGAATTTCTTTGATCCATTAATGTCCAGTGGCTTTATGCAATGTCCAGAAATGTTAAGAATGATTGTGTCACCTCTGAACATGTTAATTTTTATTGTGCACTAACCCTCTAATGAGTTGTTGCGAGTTTGGTGTGGAGGAAGTTTTCAAGGATCAAGAGAGGAGTATGATGCACTATGATCAAGAAGAGTGAAAGCTCTAAGCTTGGGGATGCCCCGGTGGTTCACCCCTGCATATTTCAAGAAGACTCAAGCGTCTAAGCTTGGGGATGCCCAAGGCATCCCCTTCTTCATCGACAACTTATCAGGTTTCTTCTCTTGAAACTATATTTTTATTCGGTCATATCTTATGTACTTACTTGGAGCGTCTGTGTGCTTTTATTTTTGTTTTGTTATTTTCATTCTCTGAATAAATACATGCTTGTGTGGGAGAGAGACACGCTCCGCTGGTTCGTATGAACACATGTGTTCTTAGCTTTTAATTTTCATGGCGAAGGTTGAAACCGCTTCGTTCATTGTTATATGGTTGGAAACGGAAAATGCTACATGTAGTAATTGGTAAAATGTCTTGAATAATTTGATACTTGGCAATTGTTGTGCTCATGTTTAAGCTCTTGCATCATATACTTTGCACCTATTAATGAAGAAACACCTGCTTGCTAAAATTTGGTTTGCATATTTGGTCTCTCTAAAGTCTAGATAATTTCTAGTATTGAGTTTTGAACAACAAGGAAGACGGTGTAGAGTCTTATAATGTTTTCAATATGTCTTTTATGTGAGTTTTGCTGCACAGGTTCATCCTTGTGTTTGTTTCAAAATAACCTTGCTAGCCTAAACCTTGTATCGAGAGGGATTACTTCTCATGCATCCAAAATCCTTGAGCCAACCACTATGCCATTTGTGTCCACCATACCTACCTACTACATGGTATTTCTCCGCCATTCCAAAGTAAATTGCTTGAGTGCTACCCTTAAATAATTCAAAATTTATCACCTCTTATTTGTGTCAATGTTTTATAGCTCATGAGGAAGTATGTGGTGTTTTATCTTTCGATCTTGTCATTTACTTTTGACAGACTTTTACAATGGACTAGTGGCACATCCGCTTATCCAATAATTTTGCAAAAGAGCTGGCAATAGGGTTCCCAGCCCCGATTAATTAACTTGCATTAATAATTCTCTTCACATGTTTTGCTCTGATTCATCAGTAAGCAACTTAATTTTGCAAATAGACACTCCTTCATGGTATGTGATTGTTGGAAGGCACCCGAGGATTCGGTTAGCCATGGCTTGTGTAAGCAAAAGGTTGGGAGGAGTGTCATCCATAAATAAAGAAAAACTAAACTAAAGTACATGTGTAAACAAAAGAGAAGAGGGATGATCTACCTTGCTGGTAGAGATAACGTCCTTCATGGGAGCCGCTCTTGAAGGTCTGGTTGATAAGGTAGTTAGAGTGCCCACTACCATTCGTTGACAACAACAAACACCCCTCAAAACTTTACTTTTATGCTCTCTTTATGTTTTCAAAACCAAAGCTCTAGCACAAATATAGCAATCAATGCTTCCTCTTGCGAAGGGCCATTCTTTTACTTTTATTGTTGAGTCAGTTCACCTATTTCTCTCCACCTCAAGAAGCAAACACTTGTGTGAACTGTGCATTAATTCTTACATACTTGCTTATTGCACTTGTTATATTGCTTTGCATTGACAACTATCCATGAGATATACATGTTACAAGTTGAAAGCAACCGCTGAAACTTAATCTTCTTTTGTGTTGCTTCAATACCTTTACTTTGAATTATTGCTTTATGAGTTAACTCTTATGCAAAACTTATTGATGCTTGTCTTTAAGTACTATTCATGAAAAGTCTTTGCTTTATGATTCAGTTGTTTACTCATGTCATTACCATTGTTTTGATCGCTGCATTCACTACATGTGTTTACAATATGATCAAGTTTATGATGGCATGTCACTCCAGAAATTATCTTTGTTTATCGTTTACCTGCTCGGGACGAGCAAAAACTAAGCTTGGGGATGCTGATACGTCTCCGACGTATCGATAATTTCTTATGTTCCATGCCACATTATTGATGATATCTACATGTTTTATACACATTATATGTCATATTTATGCGTTTTCCGGAACTAACCTATTGACGAGATGCCGAAGGGCCAGCTCTCGTTTTCTCGCTGTTTTTGGTTTCGTAAATCCTAGTAAGGAAATATTCTCGGAATTGGACGAAATCAACGCCCAGTGTTCCTATTTTTCCCGAAGCATCCGGAACACCCGAGAGTCGCGCAGGGGGCCACAGGGCCCCGCATGATAGGCCGGCGCGGCCAGTGCCCCGGCCGCGCCGCCTTATGGTGTCATCGCTCGTTGACCTTCCGACTCCGCCTCTTCGCCTATATAAAGGTCCCCGACCTAAAACATCGACACGGAAAAGCCACGGTACGAGAAACCTTCCGCAGCCGCCGCCATCGCGAAGCCAAGATCCGGGGACAGGAGTCTCGTTCCGGCACGCCGCCGGACGGGGAAGTGCCCCCGAAGGCTTCTCCATCGACACCACCGCCATCTCCATCAACGCTGCTGTCTCCCATGAGGAGGGAGTAGTTCTCCATCGAGGCTCGGGGCTGTACCGGTAGCTATGTGGTTAATCTCTCTCCTATGTACTTCAATACAATAATCTCATGAGCTGCCTTACATGATTGAGATTCATATGATGATGCTTGTAATCTAGATGTCATTATGCTAGTCAAGTGGGTTTTACTTATGTGATCTCCGGAGACTCCTTGTCCCACGTGTGTAAAGGTGACTAGTGTGTGCACCGTGTGGGTCTCTTAGGCTATATTTCACGTAATACTTATTCACCGTTATGAATGGCGTAGTGAAGTGCTTATTTATATCTCTTTATGATTGCAATGTGTTTTGTATCACAATTCATCTATGTGCTACTCTAGTGATGTTATTAAAGTAGTCTATTCCTCCTGCATGGTGTAAAGGTGACTAGTGTGTGCACCGTGTGGTTCTTGTCGTAGGCTATGATCATGATCTCTCGTAGATTGTGAAGTTAACTATTACTGTGATGGTATTGATGTGATCTATTTGGTTATGTTGATCTTTCATGCACTCTAAGGTTATTTAAATATGAACATTGAATTGTGGAGCTTGTTAACTCCGGCATTGAGGGTTCGTGTAATCCTACGCAATGGTGTTCATCATCCAACAAGAGTGTAGAGTATGCATTTATCTATTCCGTTATGTGATCAAAGTTGAGAGTGTCCACTAGTGAAAGTGTGATCCCTAGGCCTTGTTCCTAAATACTCGCTATCACCGCTTGTTTACCGATTTATCTGCATTACTACTGCTAGCGTTACTACTGCTCATATATATTCATACCACCTGTATTTCACTATCTCTTCGCCGAACTAGTGCACCTATTAGGTGTGTTGGGGACACAAGAGACTTCTTGCTTTGTGGTTGCAGGGTTGCATGAGAGGGATATCTTTGACCTCTTCCTCCCTGAGTTCGATAAAGCTTGGGTGATCCACTTAAGGGAAAACTTGCTGCTGTTCTACAAACCTCTGCTCTTGGAGGCCCAACACTGTCTACAAGAATAGAAGCTCCCGTAGACATCACCCATCCCGTGTACCACGCGCGTGCCCAATATGACCTCGTTGCGACGAACTATGCGGTGTCACAGGCCGTTTCCTACCCATTTCCCCTAAAAGCCATAGAACTCTGGACTTGATAGCCCTGTTCGTGAAGAGTTTTCTAAAATAATTGCCGTATCCTAATTCCGTCTTTTGGAGTGGTTACTAGGACACATAAAATAACACCATACGGCTCCGCGGGATTTTCTGACTTCGTTTAAATTGTCATCTGGCCAAAACAGGAACCCGGGGACATATAAGAAAGTGTTTGAATTGTTACTATATTAACATGGTACTGTACATGATTCAAATATGCATGATTTTGACATAAACGGATAGAGGATATTTTTCTGAACATTTTGATACCTTATACACATTTTTCTGGCATCATATGAATTAGTTTTAATTTTTACAAAATTAGACAAATTTGAAAAATGGCCTACACCGAGGTTGGCCGTCGGCGTAGCTCTGTCTACGCCTAGGACCAAAGATATGCCGATAGCTTCCCTCGGTGTTGACCTCGCTACGCCGACGGCAACGCTACGCCGAGGGTCAGACGGGCAGGCTGGCCTGGCCGAGCCATACGCCGACGGCCCCGACTTTTGGCCGTCGGGGTATAAAGACCCTCAGCGTATCACGCCTTTCCTGTAGTGCAAGTACTTCCCGGGGAAAGTCACGATCTTTGCAGGGAAACCCGTAAGGATGTCATGAAGATCGATGTCCCCACAGCGCACAGCTAAGACCTCAGTTTTGGCCAGATTGGTAACAAGACCATTTACCTTGCCAAAACAGTCCAGGATGGCGGATATTGCATGGAGCTCTTCTTTGATGAGATTTATGAAAATTCCGACATCGTCGGCAAGTAGCTGGGGTCTAAAGAAACTAAGGACTAGCCAGACTCTTCAGGTGCTAAGCCTGGAACAGGATTCTCATTATCCATTAGGAAGTCCTGAATGTAGCTGAAGCGAGCAAGCTGCAGGTAAGATTTGATCAAGCTGAAAAGCTAGGATTCTGTGACCGAGCGATCGTTGAAGATGCGCCTGCATCGCTCCTTCCATATGTGTCACATAGTGTAAATTGCCGCCGATAGGTTCTCAGCTGTGAGCTTCAAGGTAATGGCATTCCACCAATAGCTCAGGTTGCTGAGTTACTGAATTGGCCAGGTAAAATGGCGAGAATAGGCTCCTCAGTCCATTACGCAGGCAAGCATCTGGTGGGTGGCGGTCTCAGGAAGCTGATCACAAAAGGAGCATCGATCACCACAAGGGATCCCTCGCCTAGACAGAGTATCATCACCATTCACCTAGTCTAGCGATAGGGCTCCTCTGAGATCGGATAGCACGCACGTAGTGTGGCCAATCCATGTAACCATGTACTGTATATGTACTATATGCACTATTATCGTGAGATCAATAGATTATATTGCAATTCTGCTTGGTATTAGAGACTAGCGCTCCCACCTCTCTTCTCAATGGTCGATACCTCGTCTTCTTCGTCTCAGCCTGAAATTTGCAACTACAAGATTTGGACTGATTTCGATCCTGTTATTCCTGTGTATGACGGCAACAAACTCATGGAAGCCAATTGTAAGCACTGTCATAGAGTTTTTGCAGCTACAAGAGAAGTTGGCACTGGTCAATGCAATAGACATTTGTTAGTTTGTGAGGAAAGAGCTAAGATAAATGAGACTCCATGAAACCATCTATGTCAGAAACTAGTTCCAGTAATTTAGAAGAATGGAGATATGGCCCTGATAGAGCCTTCATGGAATTGGTGACGCTGATTGTCTTGCATGAATTGCCATTCCGAATAGTAGAATACCAAAGATTCAAAAGGTTGGTTTGTAGTCTCAACCCCACATTTGAGTTGGTCTGAAGGACAATAATTAGACATGCACTAGTACATATTGGGCCGTGACACATGGCTGAAATAACATGTCGCACACGACAAACCTACCCGTTAGTATGCAAGGGTACGCGATACGCCAAAAAAAAGAACACGATTTATTTAACTGTGTGCGATGGACCATCCTTTCGCATACGCTTGTTTTAATCCAACCGTGTGCGAATAGATGGCCTTCGCAAATGACTTTTCTCTTGTAAGCATGTGTGTTTTGTATGGTCGCAAACCGTCTTGTGTTCGTAGTCGTATGTGTTCATCTTATTCCGCACATGAATTAGTAGGACCCGCAACAAATGTGTGCTTAGCTTAACACTTATGGAAGTATGATACCAAATGTCAATTGTATTCCACTACACGTCTGATACATCATATCTATAGATAGAATTACAAATAGTAGAGATAGATAAAAAAAGAGAATCTGTGGCTTTTCATGGTTACGTCTTCGTCGACGATGTACCTTGCAAGAATATATGATGTAACTTGCAAGGATATCAGTAGCATCACCATTGACTTGCAGCATATTGAAGGGCACAATCCAGCCATGATACTGGTTCCCCCTTAAAGATAGAAGCTGCAAATATTGCTCATACGATTTGAAAATACAATTTAAAATGTTCTTCAATGTGAGAATGTTATACAGAAATAAAAATGATTATCACATATACCAATTGAAACAACTAGTTACTTACGTGCAACTATAGATGGTATGGCACAAGGCAGAAGGAAGGCTATGAGCTCCAGCCTCCTTATTTTCTTACATCCAACGTGTTTGCCAAGATGGCATGCCCAGGCCGTGAATGCTTCTACACATAATTATCATAAATATGAGAAAGCTATCCTATATTTTTTTTGTCTTGTAATCTGCAGTCATATGGTTAGGGAACATACCGGCATAACACGGGGCTATAAAAGAACAAGGAGCGACGATACGATGTCGCATGCATCCCCTTGCATTGTTCTTTTGCATTGTTACCAAAATAAGATCCCTATTATACAAGTATAGAATGAAAATATATTATTATAGATGGTAATATATAGTCGACATAATTCATATGTAGATGTAAGGCAACCATACAAGACTATAGAAGTTCACTATTATACAAGTTCAGTTGACAAATATTCTCTAGATGCGAAGTAATTAAAAAAACACATTCAACACATATACTGCATATCCAGATCTAAACTACAAGATTACCGTAATAGCAAACTAAATAACAAATCAATCGTGCATAGATAGATCTAACAAGTTAACTAAATAACAAATGAACCGTGCATAGATAGATTTAACAAGTTAACTAAATAACATACCAACCGTACATAGATAGATCTAACAAGTTAACCAAATAACAAGTTAACAAATCAACCGATTCATTTGAAGGATTTAAGAAAGACAAATGATTGATTTAAAACTTGATTTGCGACGGAGCAGCGGCGGTGTCAGTACCTACTAGGTATGGAGGTCGTGCATCTCCACTTGCATAGATGAACAATACATGAAGACACACATGCAGTGCGTCGCCGACATGGATGTACATCGCATCGGCCATGCAAAACCTAGCCAGTGTTAGCTCCAACCAGATGGTCTTTTGGTATAGCTAGCAGGCACAAAAGAGGAAGTGGCCGTTGTTGTAGGGAGTGATGTATGGTCTAGAGATGGTTGATCCCCTTTTATAAGGTAGGGTTGCACTAAATGGGCCCTGATGGGCCCAGAACATCACAAACGGGAATTGGGGATAAAACCACGTGTGGCATTCATAAACGACGGATGACGAGGAAACCATCTGCGATATTTTCGCACACATTTCGACGAGTGTAAAGCGTGTGCGATGTGATAATCTTTGCATACATTAAATAACAGGAAAATTGCGTGAGAAAAGTACACACAATTGGGATGTTCTTTCAAATATATATAAATTTCAAACTAAAAGACACCAAAAGGACATTTCATACATTTACATATATATATATAGGATACACAAATACTTAGAGAAATTCACACAATAAAATTATTACAAAATATATGTACACACAAATTTACGTAGAGATTTAAATTAACTAAATATTTTATTAATAATTACGAAATGAAATTATGCTAAATAATTTTTTCTTAAATACTAAATTATTTTTGTTGATTTTTGTAGGATCTTGGAGGCTGGTGAGGCCAATATACGTCCGGCGGTGTGCGCAGTGGTGTATTAGTAAGAAAATGGAAATTTGTGTTAAAGGTATGCTCAATATAAATGTAATATTGACATAAGGTGTAGAATAAATCCCTCTGAAGAACATACTTGGCATACTGCGCATAGCCAATTAAATATAGTTGTTGATCTGATATATAACTTTTTCTTATCTTGGGGAAAAAGACAAGATATATTAGATCAAAAGCTTGAAAGTTTATTTAAAGGATTCGGTATCATCCATAATTACAAAAATAATTTAGTATTTAAGAAAAAATTATTTAGCATAATTTAATTTCGTAATTATTAATAAAATATTTAATTAATTTAAATCTCTACGTAAATTTGTGTGTACGCATATTTTGTAATAATTTTATTGTGTGAATTTCTTATAACTGACAAATCCCTAATTGTGATTTCATCTATTATATATTTTGTACCATTTATGTATGATTCGATAAGTGTGCTAACACATCCAGTAGATTTAAGAATTGTTAGCAAGAATATTGAAGGAGAACTCAAATATTGTGGGTATAAATATATTCATCAAGGTATGTATATTATAGGGGTTAAAGGTGTGACATATCTAACTATTCTTTAAAAGCTGTTTAAGCTTTTGATCTAATATATCTTGTCTTTTTCCCCAAGATAAGAAAAAGTTATATATCAGATCAACAACTATATTTAATTGGCTATGCGCAGTATGCCAAGTATGTTCTTTAGAGGGATTTATTCTACACCTTATGTCAATATTTGATCTAATATATCTTGTCTTTTTCCCCAAGATAAGAAAAAGTTATATATCAGATCAACAACTATATTTAATTGGCTATGCGCAGTATGCCAAGTATGTTCTTCAGAGGGATTTATTCTACACCTTATGTCAATATTTGATCTAATATATCTTGTCTTTTTTCCCAAGATAAGTAAAAGTTATATATCAGATCAACAACTATATTTAATTGGCTATGATGTAGATTTATAGATCCTAAATCTAATCGTGGTCGTCGGTGATGACAATGATATCAGCGGCGGCTATCTCCGCGCGCTCTCTGTCTTCCTCGCGTTTGTACGTGAAGGACGTCAGGATCACCTCCTGCTCCTCGAGAATCTCATGCTCCTTCTCCTCGGCCTGCCGCTCTAACACCTCCCACCACAATAGTTGTGGCGACTGATGCATGCAAAATGCATTCATGAACTTTTAGTTTGTTGACACATAGTCCCACATATTTGTAACATATATGATGTTATATCCATGTCTTATATTGATTTTTAGGGATTTACCAATAATCCTCTCTATTTTGGTTATAACCCTGTTTTGTGTATTTTTTGTTTTTTAGGGACCTGACCGAAGTCAAATGAATTTAGGATTCTGGGGATGTCAATATTTCATCATGAGAAGTATCTGTAGCACTTGGACCTCACGAGAAGGGCCAGGAGGGCCAAAAGAGCCCAGGTGGCACACCCAGCTAGGGTAGGCGCGTTGTCCAGTCTCGCCCTACTGGTGTATCAACATAATTACCACGAAATGGACATTTCCGTACAAGATAAACCTTGATGGAGTTCTCTCCCCCTCTCTTGTTAGAGGGAACATTGATGGTTCGTGAATTGAAACGAAGGAATTGTGTGGATTACGATGAGACATTTATTCTCTTGGTGAAGCCAGCTACCATTCGGGTTGTCTTCAGTATTGCCCCAGCTCACTCATGGCATATTCATCAAATGAGTGTCACTTCAAGGGACGGTGCGAGCAACCCTTCGGTTTAATTTATTGACTCCTCTTGCCCCACACGTTGCACATTGCATATGTAACTTTAGGATTTAAACAAGCACCATGCACCTGGTTTCATCGTTCCTCTTTTATTCTATCTATTGGTTTCTCGGCCTCCAAAAGTTATTCTACTTTATTCATTTTCAAGCATAGCTCTTCTCTTGCATATTTTCGTCTATTCGTTGGTGACATCATCCTCATTGCCAACACCACCATGCTCCTTCACTCGGTTATTGCCTCCCTCAAGCATGAGTTTTCCATGAGTAGTCTAGGTGACATCCATCATGTTCTTGGCATCAATGTGAACATCTTGTTCATTTTCTAGCAACAATATGTATGAGAAATTTAAGATCGAGCCAACATGCTTAAATGCAACCCTATCTCCACCCCCGTCAATACCCACTCTAAACTTTCAGCTTCCATGGATCTCAGGTTTTGGCGGGAACCTGCAGGGGGGAGTGGTAAATCCAAATTGAAAAATTGGTGTACTATATTAGTATATTGTGGTATAGAGATTTTATCACTAACATCAGCAGTATTTGAAGTCACACATCTTTGAAACAGAAAAATAGCAATCATCGATCACTAATATACAGTAATGGAAGGTTCAAGCCTTAACCAAATTAACTATGCAATGGCCTAATGGGCGTGACGCGGGATCCATCAATTAGTTGGTGTGGTTGCAGCATAGAAGCGGAGCTCTTGAACGATGACATGTATTGGGACAGCACAGGGAGTGCTATACGGAGTAGTTTCTTAGCGATGACCAAATTAACTATGCAATGGCGTAATGGGCTCGACGTGGGATCCGTCAACTGGTTGAATTAGTTGGTGTGGTTGCAGGAATGGAGCGGAGCACTTGAACGATGCGCTTGCGGTGCTCGGGACGGAAGTAGATGACGACCCAGAAGAAGGCGAGGCTGCCCGCCCAGAAGATGATGTCGATGTGCAGCTTGGTCCTGTTTCCCGACAAGACGAAGGTGAGGAGGAGGCTGGAGTAGGCCACCACGAAGGACCACCGTACGTGCCACGAGTCCACCGCTATCCCCACCAGTAGGCTCATCGTCATCAACATGGAGCTGATCAACCCCGTCCAGCTCGCCACCATGAACATCCAGTACCTGCAAGTGCCACCATGAAAATTATGATGATTCCCACACCCCACCAGCCGATCGATCGATCGATCGAAGGGTACGCGGTCACGCACGTACCTGGCGTTCTGCAGGTCGCGCATGATTGGGTCGCCGGCGCGGTAGAGCATCTTGCCGTCCTGCATCGTGGTCTCCTGCCAGTAGCCGCCGGGGAGACTGGTGCCGATCTGGTACGAGAGCGTGGTGATCAGCGTTGCCACCACCAGCAGCGTGTTGGCGTCGTGGCTGGCCCAGGGGTTCGGCCGGTGCCAGCCGAGGCGCTGCTGGTTCACGGCCGTGCTCTCGGCTGCTTGGTGGCCCATCTCCAAGTCGACCACCGGACTCTCCGGGCCTGGGTGAACTGGCTGGTGATCCATGCTCAACACCGAGGCGAGGAGGGATCTCGATTCTCGAAGACGACGACAATGCGGTGTACCTCCTTGTGGCGACTTGGACTGAGATGTGTGAGTGGTCCAGTTAAGTTGCGGACGCTGGTTACCGATTGAGGGAGTGAGAGAGCACGATGTCCAGGGAATATATGGACTACCAAGCTCTCCGCGCTTCTCCAGCTCCAGGTCAAGTCAATGTAGCTTTGTCCCGTAGAGCGCAAACCGTGTCGTTCGCGAACTGCCTCTTATAGAACTCTCGTAGAGGTGGTTTTTTTAGTGAAAGTTTACTAGTGGTCTATCGAGCACAAAGAAAAGTATTGTGTTTCTTTGTGGCGCGCGAGCGTGTGGAAGGGTTCAATGGAGGTACAATGCGAAGCCACCATGCATGGAAAGTACATGACTGAGCGAGTCTGCAATAATCTGTACTCGGGTTCCAAGAGCAGTTGGGAGTAAGGTGATCTCCTAATAATCGTGTCTCAGCAATACAATTGAACTTCTCATCAGCAGTAACAGTAAACCGGTACATCCACCAGTGCAGTAGTGCTGGCCGGGGCTCGATCGTTGAAGAGAGTGGATCGACCAGACCGCGTTTGTCTGCTCGCACGTCAGAACCTTACCCTTGCCTGCCCGAGTGCGACCGAATCCTTAACTGACTTGGAATTTATGTATACAGTAGTAGAGTTAAGAACTAACTCAGTTAAGAATGTCGCATCGAGTTGACAACGCGTACGCAACTAATCATTCCCAGGATGCATGATGTGAGATGATATATCAGGTGATGTGTTGGCCGGTGATCGAATAATCTGTACGTGGTACCTTTCAAGAGGTTTTTGCATGTATGGAGAATAATCGTGTCTCACTAGTAGAATTACTGTTTAAAAACAAACTACTGGCACAAAAATACCTCCACAAGGCATTGCATCAGCACCAAGAACTGGAAGCTAGTATGCTTGGTGTTTACGAAAATTTTGAAACGGAGGCATTTCTTTTTTGAACAGGAGAGGTCCCGAAGGACCTAGGGCTTCATTTCTTCAGCGGTGGAGTACATTTTGCAGATAAGGCAGAAAGAAAAATAAAAACTACAAGCTGACCCTTACAAATTGCACTGGGGACCTTGAAATAAAACCAGAAAAAGCGATCAGGTCCATCTCCTTCTTCACCGCGCCATAGCTCGCCGGAGTCAACCTCTACACCGCCAGGGACGAAACCACTTGGGGCGCAGAGGTGGGAGACAACCCCGGCGAAACTGGAAGGCCTCCGAACTGGCAGGAATGCCTGGAGGTTGCTGATGCCTTGAGGACGGCCTGACGCCGTCGCACGAGGGTGGAGGGGCCGCCCTTCGGCCATGAAATACGACAACAGAGGCGCCGTGGAAGTCCTCCGACGAGAAGCCATGATGCTCCCCTGCTGCAGATGCGGGAACCAGCCACAGGCAGCGAGTAGCCAACCCTCTTCTCTCTCGCCACCATGATGAACAGAGAGGAGGAGGCCACCGCTGCATCGCCGATTACCAGATCCACGAGAAACAGCCTTGTTTACAGAGATCTTCATCTCCCTCCGCCGCCACACCTTTGGCTTCGACCGCCGAAGCTCCATGAGGTCGAGGAAGAAGACAATGCAGTGCCAGATCCGGCCGCTGGGATCCGCCACCTCTCTCCTGGCATCAACGCCATACGCCACATAGGACCATAAAGTAAACCTAATACTACTAATATCTACTCCGGAACCTTCTCCTATCCATCTCCGGCTGGCTATTCCGGCGGAGAGGAGGAAGGAGCGGTCATCAACGTGGAGCTCACGAACCCCGCCCAGCTCGCCACCATGAACACCCAGTACCTGCCACAGAGCCCCGGAAATTGTAATACCCACAAGCCGAATGCCGATGGGATCGCCGGCGCAAGGTCGCGCATTGCAGGGTACGTACCTGGCGTATTGCAGGTCGCGCATGATGGGGTCGCCGGCGCGGTACAGCTCCTTGCCGTCCTGCATCTTGGTCTCCTGCCAGTAGCCGCCGGGGAGACTGGTGCCGATCTGGTACGAGAGTGTGGTGATCAGCGTGGCCACCACCAGCAGCGTGTTGGCGTTGTTGCCGGCCCAGGGGGTCGGTTGTTGCCGGCCGAGCTGCTGCTGCTGCTGGTTCATGGCCGGGCTCTCGGCTGCTTGGTTGTCCATCTCCACGTCGCCGGCCGGAGTCACCGTGCCTGGGTGAACCATGCTCAACACCGAGGAGGGATCTCGATTCTCAAACAGGAGGATGATTTGGCGACTTGGACGATCGAGATGTGAGTGGCTCAGTTAAGCTGTGGACCCTGGTTTCTGATCGAGGGAGTGAGATAGCCCGATATCCAGGGACTATATGGATTACCAACAAGCTCTCTGATTGTTGTCCAGGTCAAGTCAATGTCAATGTAGCTTCGTCCCGTTGAGGCAAACCGTGTCGTTAGCGAGTTGCCTGTTATAGAACTCTCCTAGGCTCCTAGTGTTCTTTTTTAGTGAAAACTCTCCTAGCTAGTTGTCTAAACCCATGCATACATCAGCAGTGATGGCCGGGGCTAAAAAAAATACCGACGAGAAGAGAGCAGGAACAGTAATAAACCGATGCATACACATCAGCAGAAGAGTAATAATGTTTTTTTCCTTGTTCTCAAAAAATTACCGTGGACACCGGCATTACCGGTTACTGGAAATATCGGTCAAAATACCATATTAATTTTTCAAATAAATTTTAAAATTTGTCTAAATTTTAATAAATTATTTAAATTTTGACCAAATTAGTAAATAGCAGCCGGTATTTTTTCTGTGCCTGTGAGTACCGAAAAAAACGGTCTCTGGAGAATCTCAGAAATGCCGTCTGAGAACAAAATCATGTACTCGATCGTTCAAGAGAGTGGCTCGAGCAGACCGTGTGTTTGTATTAGTATAAGAACTAATAGCTCAGTCAAGAATATCCATCCAGTTGACAACGCGTACGCAACTAATCATTGAGAATCCATCGAGTTGACAACGTGCCGTGTTGGCGTCCCTCCGGATCGGTAGACGACTGCACTCGATTGGCTGGTGAATTGTCTGTACTTACTAATAATCGTGTCTCAGTAGTCACTAGCTCACGTGTTAGCTCAAACGCCTCTGAATATCAGTTTTAGAAGGCTTTTGGTGGGTAACAAATGGACTTCATGGTTGCAGTTATGCCGGAAACTTATGAGGATTACTTTATCAGATGAAAAGGATCAGTTTGTTTGGAAATTGACAACAAAGGGTGTGTTTACAGTGAAATCTATGTATGAGGATCTTATGAATGACCATACCCCTTTTTTGCGGAAGTACCTTTGGAAAGTTAAAGTTCCTTTAAAGATAAAAATATTTATGTGGTTCTTAAGTAATAAGGTTTTACTTACTAAAGACAATTTAGCCAAAAGAAGATGGAATGGTTGTACAAAATGTGTTTTTTGTGGTGAGCAGGAGACTATTGAGCATCTGTTCATCACTTGTCCTTTAGCTAAAATTCTTTGGCGTACGATTAATTTTACTTTTGTTCTTCCGCCTCCAACCATTGTTACCAATATGTTTGGTAATTGCCTAAATGGAGTTGATAGACAATCAAAGGCCTTCATCCGTATTGGGGTTTCTGCCTTATGTTGGTCTATCTGGAGGACAAGAAATGATATTATTTTTAACAAAAAACATTCTTTTAACTTTTTGCAGGTTATCCATATGGTGTCACATTGGGTCCAGTTGTGGGCTCTTCTGTCACCGGAGGGACAGCGGGATCCTATGGCTATTGGATACACACGGCTCCAGATGGTCGCTCAGGATATCTTGTGCCAGGCTGGCTGGCGGCACAATAGGAGGATACAGTGATGTGTACTCCGTTTTCTTTAGTTCTCTTTCGCTGGTTGATTCTTGTATCAATTCTTGGCGATGACTGAGGTGTATTAACTTTGTGCTATCATACGTTTAATAAAAGACCGTGTGCATCATCATGATGCAGAAGCCGGGGTTTTATTCCCCATTTCGAAAAAAAAAGCTAGTACAATTGCTGTTAAAAGAACACTACTTTCTCCTATTCATAATACTTTGTGTGTGTTTATAGGGGTGAGTTTATACGCATCTATGTGAGGATCTACGTTTGTACTGTGTTTCTAAAAAAAAGACACATTTTAACGTATCTATTCACTTGTTTCACCGATAAGTATTATAGATCGGAAGAAGTAGCGCAATTGCAGTTCTTTTTGCTTTTTCTTCTCTTCCAAAGAAAACAGTTGCATCCGCTCAAAACATGGCTTCGACTTGGATCCATAGGCGCACAGAAAATCATCCGTGCAAGGCCACTGCCAAACGACAATTAGCAACATGTTCTAGATGTGATGTAGCGCATATGTTGGCGTATGATGTGGCAATTCTCAGAGATATTGTCATTGAGTTTTCCTGTCTTTTCTTTTTCCCTTCCTGATGAATGAGTAAAGTTTTTGGTTTTGCTATTTTCTAAGGCGACTGAAAAATAACCTTTTTAAGTCGATGCTTAGAGTCATCTAGTTTGATCATTAGATCTGTGTAAGTGTTGGGATGACAAGATTTTTTCATCCGACATGCCAGTTAACTAGTACGCAATCACACATTCAAAATACCAAACTAACTATATGTGAAATTGTAATATCCCAGGTTTAGAGGCTATACAATTAGAGGACACCAAAGTATGCATTGCATTCATGCATAGAAAATCTGGGGAATTTTCGCGCTTTCAAATAAAACTTATCAGTAACTGAAGTTTCACTTGACTTGCTGGAATTGAGTAGATCATCAAGTCAAGCGCTATAAACTTCACTGTGATCTTTGCTAAAACCTTGTTTTGGATAGAGATGATTTGATCTATGGGCTAGATTAAATGGAATTAGTTTCACAACAAACAACACCTTAAGTAAGGATCAACTACAAGATCTTATAAAAGATCTCAATATGACATTCCTTACAACAACACATGAATAATTATTCAACTATAAATCAAAGAACCCAATCAATTAAGAAACTATTCTATACTTATCTTTTCCATGTCTTTTACTAAATAAGTAATTCCTACCATGAGTCACATGGTACATCTTTTCAACTACAACACTTGAATCCATGTCAAGAACACTCATATTCATTCTTCATTAACTCTTGATTATTCAATCTTGTTCATCCAAATTCATTCCATTAAACCCTAGAGAAAGGAGAGAACTATTCATATGTTTATACTATCCACTGAGTAGAACCTAGCTTAATATTCAAACCCTATCTAAGTGAGGTAAGTCATTGATACTAATTAATGCTATAAGGAGTACAAGTCAAGTACTAAACCCTAATTGACTTAGCCAACCTTTGGTGGTAAGTGAGAACCTATTTTATTAGTGATTCAAGAGAGAAAAGTGTTGTGATCATTATACCTTGGTAATGATCATAAACCCTAGAGGAACCCTACCTATTCAAGAGAGCTCAAGTTAAAAGTGTAGACTCAAGTATATTGACCAATACTTGATCTTGGAGAAGAGAACCATGATTCACTAATGAATTATTATGAGGCCAATACTTTGATCATTACAAATTCGGTGATGATCATAAACCCTAAGAATCTAAGTGAGTGTGATGAGAGAAGTAATAGAGAAGAGAGATTAGTGAGGAGAATAACCCTAGCCAATAAAACATGACCAAAGTTTATGCCCACATCTTAATCCTAGTTGTGTATCACTTGGGTGATCACTACTAAAACCCTAGGCCACATGTGAATTCCAATCCAAGTATCACTTTGGAGCATAAGTAGAACCCTGCCATGCCTCATGCCTATTTTATACTTCAAATAGTGAAGCATCACCAAAACCCTAAACCTTTCACCTAGGATTCACTCCATATAATTGTGCGCGACTGTACCTGTCTCGTGTGCGCGAATGTACTCGCTCGTTTATGTAACTATACTCGGGGGCTCACCAAGTTGTACTCGTCATCCGTTGTACTCGTGCTCTGCATGTAGCTGTACGCGCATGGCCGGACATACGCAGCTGTACGTGCGCGGCCAGACGTACGCGGTTGTACGCGTGTGGATGTAAGTACTAGAGCTGCTCTACTCGTGCGGGCGGACGTTTCACGTGGGGCTGACATGGGTTAAACGTACGCTGTGTGGGACGAAATTTCCCTTCGTGAATATCGGTCTCTAGCTAGTGGTACTCTATTGTTCCGGTGCCTTAGAGCACCTCCAGTCGTTGGGGATCCCAGCCAAAATCCGCTGCTAAATAGCGCCAGATGGATGTAAATTTCGGCCTGAGGTGGCCCAGTTTTCAGCGGCGAGCCCAGGGAAATTCCTAGCGATAGGCCGAATTCGTTGCGAACATGACGAAATTCGTTCAAATATAGCCTAAATTTAGAGATATTTAACATATATAGGCGAGTTCGTACACATATAGGCCGAATTCGTAATATATTTAAATTCGGCTAGGGGAACATATAAATTAAACATAAAACACGGCGTTCTTCATGCCAAAATGGCGGTAGAACGCCGTGTAGTCGTCGCCGTCATCCTCGCCATTGTCGGAGTCGTCGTCGTCCTTGGGCCGCGTGGCCGGCGCCTGCTGGTTGCTGCTCTTGTCGGGGTGTCCCTAACGGCTAGAAGCCTAGCCAGGGTCACCGTGGCGTGGCGACGACGGAGATGGCCAGTACCATTCATCGTCACTCATGTCCTCCAACCTGATGACTGGTGCGCGGCGACGCGCGGCTGCCTCCTCCAACAGCCGGCGCTGCTGCTCCGCCTCCTCCCTCTCCCACTCATGCCTGGACAAGGCGAAAGCCATGATACGTCTCAAACGTATCTATAATTTCTTATGTTCCATGCTACTTTTATGATGATACTCACATGTTTTATACACATTATATGTCATATTTATGCATTTTCCGGCACTAACCTATTGACGAGATGCCGAAGAGCCGATTATCGTTTTTGGTTTCAGAAATCCTACAAAGGAAATATTCTCGGAATTGGACGAAATCAACGCCCAGGGTCTTATTTTTCCACGAAGCTTCCAGAAGACCGAAAGGGAAACGAAGTGGGGCGACGAGGCACCGACACAACAGGGCGGCGCGGCCCAGGCCTTGGCCGCGCGGCCCTGGCGTGTGGGGCCCTCGTGTCGCCCCTAAACCTACCCTTCCGCCTACTTAAAGCCTTCGTCGCGAAAACCCCAGTACCGAGAGCCACGATACGGAAAACCTTCCAGAGACGCCGCCGCCGCCAATCCCATCTCGGGGGATTCAGGAGATCGCCTCCGGCACCCTGCCGGAGAGGGGAATCATCTCCCGAAGGGCTCTTCATCGCCATGATCGCCTCCGGATCGATTTGTGAGTAGTTCACCCCTGGACTATGGGTCCATAGCAGTAGCTAGATGGTTGTCTTCTCCTCATTGTGCTATCATGTTAGATCTTGTGAGCTGCCTATCATGATCAAGATCATCTATTTGTAATGCTACACGTTGTGTTTGTTGGGATCCGATGAATATTGAATACTATGTCAAGTTGATTATCAATCTATCATATATGTTGTTTTATGTTCTTGCATGCTCTCTGTTGCTAGTAGAGGCTCTGGCCAAGTTGAAACTTGTAACTCCAAGAGGGAGTATTTATGCTCGATAGTGGGTTCATGCCTCCATTGAATCTGGGACAGTGACAGAAAGTTCTAAGGTTGTGGATGTGCTGTTGCCACTAGGGATAAAACATCGATGATTTATCTAAGGATATTTGTGTTGATTACATTACGCACCATACTTAATGCAATTGTCTGTTGTTTGCAACTTAATACTGGAAGGGGTTGGGATGATAACCTGAAGGTGGACTTTTTAGGCATAGATGCATGCTGGATAGCGGTCTATGTACTTTGTCGTAATGCCCTGATTAAATCTCATAGTACTTATCATGATATATGTATATGCATTGTTATGCCTTCTTTATTTGTCAATTGCCCAACTGTAATTTGTTCACCCAACATGCTATTTATCTTATGGGAGAGACACCACTAGTGAACTGTGGACCCCGGTCCATTCTTTACATCTGAAATACAATCTACTGCAATACTTGTTCTTTACTGTTCTTCGCAAACAATCATCATCTTCCACACTATACATCTAATCCTTTGTTTACAGCAAGCCGGTGAGATTGACAACCTCACTCGTTACGTTGGGGCAAAGTACTTTGATTGTGTTGTGCAGGTTCCACGTTGGCGCCGGAATCCCTGGTGTTGCGCCGCACTACACTCCGCCACCAACAACCTTCACGTGTTCCTTGACTCCTACTGGTTCGATAACCTTGGTTTCTTACTGAGGGAAAACTTGCTGCTGTGCGCATCACACCTTCCTCTTGGGGTTCCCAACGGACGTGTGTATTACACGCCATTAAGATCTTTTTCTGGCGCCGTTGCCGGGGAGATCAAGACACGCTGCAAGGGGAGTCTCCCACATCCAATCTCTTTACTTTGTTTTTGTCTTGCTTTGCTTTATTTTATTTACTGTTTTATTTGCTCTTATATCAAAAACACACAAAAAATTAGTTGCTAGTTTTACTTTATTTACTGTCTTGTTCTCTATATTGAAAACACAGAAAAATTAGTTACTTGCATTTACTTTATTTAGTTTGCTTTATTTACTATTACTAAAAATGAGTAATCTGGAAGCTGAAGTTCGTTCGTTTAAGCAACAAGGGGGAGAAAGTTTTAAAGATGCTTGGTATAGAATTAGTGATGCTCATCATAGGTGCATTAAGAAACACTCCACTATTATACTACTTAGGAATTTTTATGTTGGTATCTCTAGTTGGAATAGGTATGTTCTTGATACTCTTGCGGGAGGTAATTTCCTAGGCACTCCTGCTTTAGAAGCTAGTTGCATCATTGAGAGTCTAGTTGGAATACCACCTGTTAATGAAGCTAAAATTGAAGTCTCTCTTGAAGATGTCATGAAAAAGTTGGAGGTCATAGAGAAAAATCTTCCAAGTGTTGAGACTAAATTGGGAATATTACTTAATAACACTGATAAACTTGATAAAACTCTAAGTGGAATCAATGAGAGAATTGCTGTTTTAGAAACTTGTGCTACTCATGATAATCGAACCCATAGGATTAGTGAACTTGAAGAAGCTATGGAAACCTTGGGTTCAACTTTTTCTTCTCTTAAGTTTAAGGAGAAAGCCTATGTGGGTAAGGAGCAAAAGTTCATGTATGTCTCTAAAGTGCCTAAGCCAAAAACTATTATAGGCCTAGAATTGACAAAGCCCTTAGCACCACTACGGATGATGGAGCATCTAAGATACCTATTGATGTTGATGCTTCATCTCTTGATAACACTTGATTCACACTTTCTACGCCTAGCTGAAAGACGTTAAAGAAAAGCGGTTATGGGAGACAACCCATTATTTTACTTCTGCACTTTTGTTTTATATTTGAGTCTTGGAAGTTGTTACTACTGTAGCAACCTCTCCTTATCTTTATTTTATTGCATTGTTGTGCCAAGTAAAGTCTTTGATAGTAAAGTCAATTCTAGATTTTGGATTACTGCGCAGAAACAGATTTCTTGGTGTCACGAAATTGAGCCACCCCGTCTGTAGGTAACTCAGAAAAATCTGCAAATTTACGTGGGTGATCCTCAGATATGTACACAAATTTCATTCAATTTGAGATTTTTCATCTGAGCAAGTTAAGTGCCCCAGAAAAATTCGTCTTTACGGACTGTTCTGTTTTGATAGATTCTGCCTTTTATTTCGCATTGCCTGTTTTTCTATGTTTGATGGATTTCTTTGTTCCATTAACTTTTAGTAGCTTTGTGCAATGTCCAGAAGTGTTAAAAATGATTATGTCACCTCTGAATATATGAATTTTCAATTATGCGCTAACCCTCTAATGAGTTTATTTTGAGTTTGGTGTGGAGGAAGTTTTCAAGGGTCAAGAGAGGAGGATGATACAATATGATCAAGAAGAGTGAAAAGTCTAAGCTTGGGGATGCCCCCGTGGTTCATTCCTGCATATTTTAAGAAGACTCAAGCATCTAAGCTTGGGGATGCCCAAGGCATCCCTTCTTCATCGACAACTTATCAGGTCACCTCTAGTGAAACTATATTTTTATTCCGTCACATCTTATGTGCTTTACTTGGAGCGTCTGTTTGTTTTTGTTTTTGTTTGAATAAAATAGGTTCCTAGCATTCCTTGTTTGGGAGAGAGACACGCTCCGCTGTTTCGTATGAACACATATGTTCTTAGCTTTATTCTTAATATTCATGGCGAAGGTTGAAACTATTTCGAAATTGTTATATGGTTGGAAACAGAAAATGCTGCATGTGGTAATTGGTATAATGTCTTGAATAATTTGATACTTCGCAATTGTTGTGCTCATATAGATCATGTTTAAGCTCTTGCATCATGTACTTTGCACCTATTAATGAAGAACTACATAGAGCTTGTTAAAATTTGGTTTGCATGATTAGTTTCTCTAGAGTCTAGATATTTTCTGGTTAAGGTGTTTGAACAACAAGGAGACGATGTAAAGTCTTATAATACTTACAATATGTTCATATGTGAGCTTTGCTGCACCTTTTATACTTGAGTTTGCTTCAAACAACCTTGCTAGCCTAGCCTTGTATTGAGAGGAATTCTTCTCGTGCATCCAAATTCTTGAGCCGAAAACTATGCCATTTGTGTCCACCATACCTACCTAGTACATGGTATTTCTCTGCCATTCCAAAGTACATTACTTGAGTGCTACCTTTAAAATTCTATTCTTTGCCTTTACAATATATAGCTCATGGGAAAAATATCCTTAAAAACTATTGTGGTGAAGAATAAGTACTTATGTGTCTTATTTCTTAATAAGTTGCTTGTTGAGTGGTAACCATGCTTCTGGGGACGCCATCAACTTTTACACCTTTGTTGAATATCATGTGAGTTGCTATGCATGTTCGTCTTGTCTGAAGTAAGGGCGATTTTCATGATCAAATGGTTTGAGTATGCATATTGTTAGAGAAGAACATTGGGCCGCTAACTAAAGCCATGATTCATGGTGGAAGTTTCAGTTTGGACAATTAATCCTCAATCTCTTATGAGAATATTATCTGTTGTTGAATGCTTATGCATTAAAAGAGGAGTCCATTATATGTTGTCTATGTTGTCCCGGTATGGATGTCTAAGTTGAGAATAATCAAAAGCGAGAAATCCAATGCGAGCTTTCTCCTTAGACCTTTGTACATGCGGCATAGAGGTACCCCTTTGTGACACTTGGTTGAAACATATGCTATGCAATGATAATCCATGTTAATCCAAGCTAATTAGGACAAGGTGCGAGCACTATTGGTATACTATGCATGAGGCTTGCAACTTATAAGATGTCTTATACATAACACATATGATTTATTACTACCGTTGACAAAATTGTTTCTATGTTTTCAAAATGAAAAGCTCTAGCACAAAAATAGTAATCCATGCTTCCCTCTACGAAGGGCCATTACTTCTACTTTATTGTTGAGTCAGTTCACCTATTCTTTCTATCTTAGAAGCAAACACTTGTATCAACTGTGTGCATTGATTCTTACATATTTACCTATTGCACTTGTTATATTACTTTGTGTTGACAATTATCCATGAGATAAATATGTTGAAGTTGAAAGCAACCGCTGAAACTTATATCTTCCTTTGTGTTGTTTCAAAGCTTTCTACTAAGAATTTATTGCTTTATGAGTAACTCTTATGCAAGTCTTATTGATGCTTGTCTTGAAAGTACTATTCATGAAAAGTCTTTGCTATATGATTCATTTGTTTACTCATTATCTTCATCATTGCTTCGAATCGCTGCATTCATCTCATATGCTTTACAATAGTATTGATCAAGATTATGATAGCATGTCACTTCTGAAATTATCCTTGTTATCGTTTACCTACTCGAGGGCGAGTAGGAACTAAGCTTGGGGATGCTTGATACGTCTCAAACGTATCGATAATTTCTTATGTTCCATGCTACTTTTATGATGATACTCACATGTTTTATACACATTATATGTCATATTTATGCATTTTCTGGCACTAACCTATTGACGAGATGCCGAAGAGCCAGTTGTCGTTTTCTCGCTGTTTTTGGTTTCAGAAATCCTACAAAGGAAATATTCTCGAATTGGACGAAATCAACGCCCAGGGTCTTATTTTTCCACGAAGCTTCCAGAAGACCGAAAGGGAAACGAAGTGGGGCGACGAGACACCGACACAACAGGGCGGCGCGGCCCAGGCCTTGGCCGCGCGGCCCTGGCGTGTGGGGCCCTCGTGTCGCCCCTAAACCTACCCTTCCGCCTACTTAAAGCCTTCGTCGCGAAAACCCCAGTACCGAGAGCCACGATACGGAAAACCTTCCAGAGACGCCGCCGCCGCCAATCCCATCTCGGGGGATTCAGGAGATCGTCTCCGGCACCCTGCCGGAGAGGGGAATCATCTCCCGGAGGGCTCTTCATCGCCATGATCGCCTCCGGATCGATGTGTGAGTAGTTCACCCCTGGACTATGGGTCCATAGCAGTATCTAGATGGTTGTCTTCTCCTCATTGTGCTATCATGTTAGATCTTGTGAGCTGCCTATCATGATCAAGATCATCTATTTGTAATGCTACACGTTGTGTTTGTTGGGATTCGATGAATATTGAATACTATGTCAAGTATTTATCAATCTATCATATATGTTGTTTATGTTCTTGCATGCTCTCCGTTGCTAGTAGAGGCTCTGGCCAAGTTGATACTTGTAACTCCAAGAGGGAGTATTTATGCTCGATAGTGGGTTCATGCCTCCATTGAATCTGGGACAGTGACAGAAAGTTCTAAGGTTGTGGATGTGTTGTTTCCACTAGGGATAAAACATCGATGCTTTATCTAAGGATATTTGTGTTGATTACATTACGCACCATACTTAATGCAATTGTTTGTTGTTTGCAACTTAATACTGGAAGGGGTTCGGATGATAACCTGAAGGTGGACTTTTTAGGCATAGATGCATGCTCGGATAGCGGTCTATGTACTTTGTCGTAATGCCCTGATTAAATCTCATAGTACTTATCATGATATATGTATGTGCATTGTTATGCCTTCTTTATTTGTCAATTGCCCAACTGTAATTTGTTCACCCAACATGCTATTTATCTTACGGGAGAGACACCACTAGTGAACTGTGGACTCCGGTCCATTCTTTACATCTGAAATACAACCTACTGCAATACTTGTTCTTTACTGTTCTTCGCAAACAATCATCATCTTCCACACTATACATCTAATCCTTTGTTTACAGCAAGCCGGTGAGACTGACAACCTCACTGTTACGTTGGGGCAAAGTACTTTGATTGTGTTGTGCAGGTTCCACGTTGGCGCCGGAATCCCTGGTGTTGCGCCGCACTACACTCCGCCACCAACAACCTTCACGTGTTCCTTGACTCCTACTGGTTCGATAACCTTAGTTTCTTACGCGGGCTCGGTCTTGACGGGGCACAGGCCGCTCCTCAGCGTCGCAGCCGGAGCCGATCCAGACGACAGATACGTTTGGGACGTATCAAGCATCCCCAAGCTTAGTTCCTACTCGCCCTCAAGTAGGTAAACGATAACAAGGATAATTTCTGAAGTGACATGCTATCATAATCTTGATCAATAATATTGTAAAGCATATGAGATGAATGCAGCGATTCGAAGCAATGGTAAAGACAATGAGTAAACAACTGAATCATATAGCAAAGACTTTTCATGAATACTACTTTCAAGACAAGCATCAATAAGACTTGCATAAGAGTTAACTCATAAAGCAATAAATTCTTAGTAGAAAGCTTTGAAGCAACACAAAGGAAGATATAAGTTTTAGCAGTTGCTTTCAACTTCAACATGTTTATCTCATGGATAATTGTCAACACAAAGTAATATAACAAGTGCAATAGGTAAACATGTAAGAATCAATGCACACAGTTGATACAAGTGTTTGCTTCTAAGATAGAAAGAAGTAGGTAAACCGACTCAACAATAAAGTAGAAGATAGGCCCTTCGCAGAGGGAAGCATGGATTACTATTTTTGTGCTAGAGCTTTTCATTTTGAAAACATAGAAACAATTTTGTCAACGGTAGTAATAAATCATATGTGTTATGTATAAGACATCCTATAAGTTGCAAGCCTCATGCATAGATTACCAATAGTGCTCGCACCTTGTCCTAATTAGCTTGGATTAACGCGGATTATCATTGCATAACATATGTTTCAACCAAGTGTCACAAAGGGGTACCTCTATGCCGCCTGTACAAAGGTCCAAGGAGATAGATCGCATTTGATTCCTCGTTTTTGATAGATCTCAACTTAGGACATCCATACCGGGACAACATAGACAACGTGATAATGGACTCCTCTTTAATGCATAAGCATTCAACAACGAGATAATATTCTCATAAGAGATTGAGGATTGATGTCCAAACTGAAACTTCCACCATGATTCATGGTTTTAGTTAGCTGCCCAATGTTCTTCTCTAACAATATGCATACTCAAACCATTTGATCATGAAAATCGCCCTTACTTCGTACAAGACGAACATGCATAGCAACTCACATGATATTCAACAAAGGTGTAAAAGTTGATGGCGTCCCCAGAAACATGATTACCGCTCAACAAGCAACTTATAAGAAATAAGATACATAGCTACATATTCTTCACCACAATAGTTTTTAAGGCTATTTTCCCATGAGCTATATATTGCAAAGACAAAGAATAGAATTTTAAAGGTAGCACTCAAGTAATGTACTTTGGAATGACAGAGAAATACCATGTAGTAGGTAGGTATGGTGGACACAAATGGCATAGTTTTTGGCTCAAGGTTTTGGATGCACGAGAAGAATTCCCTCTTGGTACAAGGCTAGGCTAGCAAGGTTGTTTGAAGCAAATTCAAGTATAAAATGGTACAGCAAAACTTACATAAGAACATATTGCAAGCATTATAAGACTCTACGCTGTCTCCTTGTTGTTCAAACACCTTAACCGGAAAATATCTAGGCTCTAGAGAGACCAATCATGCAAACCAAATTTTAACAAGCTCTATGTAGTTCTTCATTAATAGGTACAAAGTACATGATGCAAGAGCTTAAACATGATCTATGTGAGCACAACAATTCCCAAGTATCAAATTATTCAAGACATTATACCAATTACCACATGAAGCATTTTCTGTTTCCAACCATATAACAATGAACGAAGCAGTTTCAACCTTCGCCATGAACATTAAAAGTATAGCTAAGAGCACATGTGTTCATACGAAACAGCGGAGCGTGTCTCTCTCCCACACAAGGAATGCTATAATCCGATTTTATTAAAACAAAAACAAAAACAAAAGCAAACAGACGCTCCAAGTAAAGCACATAAGATGTGACGGAATAAAAATATAGTTTCACTAGAGGTGACCTGATAAGTTGTCGATGAAGAAGGGATGCCTTGGGCATCCCCAAGCTTAGATGCTTGAGTCTTCTTAAAATATGCAGGGATGAACCACGGGGGCATCCCCAAGCTTAGACTTTTCACTCTTCTTGATCATATTGTATCATCCTCCTCTCTTGACCCTTGAAAACTTCCTCCACACCAAACTTAAAACAAACTCATTAGAGGGTTAGTGCATAATTGAAAATTCATATATTCAGAGGTGACATAATCATTCTTAACACTTCTGAACATTGCAAAAAGCTACTGAAAGTTAATGGAACAAAGAAATCCATCAAACATAGCAAAACAGGCAATGCGAAATAAAAGGCAGAATCTGTCAAAACAGAACAGTCCGTAAAGACGAATTTTTCTGGAGCACTTAACTTGCTCAGATCAAAATTCTCAAATTGAATGAAAGTTGCGTACATATCTGAGGATCACGCACGTAAATTGGCATATTTTTCTGAGTTACCTACAGAAGGGGCTGCTAAATTTCGTGACAGCAAGAAATCTGTTTCAGCGCAGTAATCCAAATCTAGTATTGACTTTACTATCAAAGACTTTACTTGGCACAACAATGCAATAAAATAAAGATAAGGAGAGGTTTCTACAGTAGTAACAACTTCCAAGACTCAAATATAAAATAAAAGTGCAGAAGTAAAATAATGGGTTGTCTCCCATAACCGCTTTTCTTTAACCTCTTTCAGCTAGGCGCAGAAAGTGTGAATCAAGTATTGTCGAGAGATGAAGCATCAACATCATAATTTTCACAATTTGTCACATTAGGTATCTTAGATGCTCCATTATCCATAGTGGTACTAAGGGCTTTTTCAATTTTAGGCCTATAATAATTTTTTGGCTTAGGCACTTTAGAGACATACATGAACGTTTGCTCCTTACCCACATAAGCTTTCTCCTTAAACTTAAGAGAAGAAAAAGTTGAACCCAAGGTTCCCATAGCTTCTTCAAGTTCACTAATCCTATGGGTTTGATTATCATGAGTAGCACAAGTTTCTAAAACGGCAATTCTCTCATTGATTCCACTTAGAGTTTTATCAAGTTTATCAGTGTTATTAAGTAATATTCCCAATTTAGTCTCAACACTTGGAAGATTTTTCTCTATGGCTTCCAACTTTTTCATGACATCTTCAAGAGAGATTTCAATTTTAGCTTCATTAAAAGGTGGTATTCCAACTAGACTCTCGATGATACAACTAGCTTCTAAAGCAGGAGTGCCTAGGAAATTACCTCCCGCAAGAGTATCAAGAACATACCTATTCCAACTAGAGATACCAACATAAAACTTCCTAATTAGTATAATAGTGGAGTGTTTCTTAATGCACCTATGATGAGCATCACTAATTCTATACCAAGCATCTTTAAAACTTTCTCCCCCTTGTTGCTTAAACTAACGAACTTCAACTTCAGGATTACTCATTTTTAACAGTAGTAAATAAAGCAAACTAAATAAAGTAAATGCAAGTAACTAATTTTTTTTGTATTTTTAATATAGAGAACGCAAACAAGACAGTAAATAAAGTAAATCTAGCAACTAATTTATTTTGTATTTTTAATATAAAGAGCAAACAAAGCAGTAAATAAAGTAAAGTAAAGCAAGACAAAAACAAAGTAAAGAGATTGAATGTGGGAGACTCCCCTTGCAGCGTGTCTTGATCTCCCCGGTAACGGCTCCAGAAAAAGAGCTTGATGGCGTGTAAGACACACGTCCGTTGGGAACCCCAAGAGGAAGGTGTGATGCGCATAGCAGCAAGTTTTCCCTCAGTAAGAAACCAAGGTTATCGAACCAGTAGGAGTCAAGGAACACGTGAAGGTTGTTGGTGGCGGAGTGTAGTGCGGCGCAACACCGGGGATTCCTGCGCCAACGTGGAACCTGCACAACACAATCAAAGTACTTTGCCCCAATGTAACAGTTGAGGTTGTCAATCTCACCGGCTTGCTCGTAAACAAAGGATTAAATGTATAGTGTGGAAGATGATGTTTGTTTGCGAAGAACAAGAAAGAACGAGTTTGCGGTAGATTGTATTTCAGATGTAAATAATGGACCGTGGTCCACAGTTCACTAGTGGTGTCTCTCCCATAAGATAAATAGCATGTTGGGTGAACAAATTACAGTTGGGCAATTGACAAATAGAGAAGGCATAACAATGCACATACATATATCACGATGACTACTATGAGTTTTAATCAGGGCATTACGACCAAGTACATAGACCACTATCCAGCATGCATCTATGCCTAAAAAGACCACCTTCAGGTTATCATCCGAACCCCTTCCAGTATTAAGTTGCAAACAACAGACAATTGCATTAAGTATGGTGCGTAATGTAATCAACACAAATATCCTTAGACAAAGCATTGATGTTTTATCCCTAGTGGCAACAGCACATCCACAACCTTAGAACTTTCTGTCACTGTCCCAGATTCAATGGCGGCATGAACCCACTATCGAGCATAAATACTCCCTCTTGGAGTCTGATGACCCACAAGTATAGGGGATCGCAACAGTCTTCGAGGGAAGTATTACCCAATTTATTGATTCGACACAAGGGGAGACAAAGAACACTTGAAAGCCTTAACAACGGAGTTGTCAATTCAGCTGCACTCGGAAACAGACTTGCTCGCAAGAGTTTATCGATAGTAACAGCTTTATAGCGAGTAGCAGTAGTGAAATAACGGCGACGGAGTAACGAGAGACAGCAGTAGTGATTTTAGTAAACAGCAGGATTAAAATACTGTAGGCACGGGGACGGATGACGGGCGTTGCATGGATGAGAGAAACTCATGTAACAATCATAGCAGGGCATTTGCAGATGATAATAAAACGGTGTCCAAGTACTAATCAATCAATATGCATGTGTTCCAATTATAGTCGTACGTGCTCGCAATGAGAAACTTGCACAACATCTTTTGTCCTACCAGCCGGTGGCAGCCGGGCCTCAAGGGAAACTATCGGATATTAAGGTACTCCTTTTAATAGAGTACCGGAGCAAAGCATTAACACTCCGTGAACACATGTGATCCTCACGTCACTACCATCCCTCCGGTTGTCCCGATTTCGTCACTTCGGGGCCATTGGTTCCGGACAGCGACATGTGTATACAACTTGCAGGTAAGACCATAAACAATGAATATCTTCATGAATCAATAACATGTTCAGATCTGAGATCATGGCACTCGGGCCCTAGTGACAAGCATTAAGCATAACAAGTTGCAACAATATCATAAAAGTACCATCTACGGACACTAGGCACTATGCCCTAACAATCTTATGCTATTACATGACCAATCTCATCCAATCCCTACCATCCCCTTCGGCCTACAGCGGGGGAATTACTCACACATGGATGGGGGAAACATGGCTGGTTGATGGAGAGGCGTTGGCGGTGATGGCGGTGATGATCTCCTCCAATTCCCCGTCCCGGCGGAGTGCCGAACGGAGACTTCGGCTCCCGAGACGGAGTTTCGCGATGTGGCGGCGTTCGGAGGGTTTCCGGCGACTTCGACTTCTCTCCGTGCGTTTTTAGGTCGAGGCGAATAAGTAGTCCGAAGGAGGGCGTCGGAGGCCAGCCGAGGGGCCACACCACGGGCCGCGCGGGCCCCCCGGGCCGCGCCGCCCTATGGTGTGGGCCCTCGGGCCTCCACCTTACTTGTCCTTCTGGCTCCGTCAGTATTCTGGGAAAATAGGCCCTTTCGTCAAAATCCCGAGGTTTTTCCTGAAAGTTGGATTTCTGCACAAAAACGAGACACCAGAACAGTTCTGCTGAAAACAGCGTTAGTCCGTGTTAGTTGCATCCAAAATACACAAATTAGAGGCAAAACAATAGCAAAAGTGTTCGGGAAAGTAGATACGTTTTGGACGTATCAACTCCCCTAAGCTTAGCTTATTGCTTGTCCTCAAGCAATTCAGTTAACAACTCGAGCGATAAAAGAACTTTCACGAACACATTTGCTCATATGATGTATATATTCTCATGATATGGCTAATACTTGAGCAGTTCATAATAAGGTACATGCAAATGAGATCATCTAATAGCTATGTCAATCATGAAGAGGTACCAACAATTAATAATAAGCATCATGAATCATGTATATAAGCAGGATTGCAATGTTCATAAGAGAGTATGATAAAGTGGTATCTCGCTTGCCTGTATTTGATCGGCAAAACATAAATGCCCGGCACCTCGGAGTTCACGGAAAGACTAGAAATAGTGATTGTCAAAGATAAAAGCATCAAAGTTATACCACAATCAATCATATTTTGAGACAAGCATATTATACTAAGAATAACGAGTTGTGCTCTCAAGAAAGTGCTCAAAGAAATAATGGAGACACAACATAAAAGTAAAAGATTGACCCTTCGCAGAGGGAAGCAGGGATTAACATGCGCTAGAGCTTTTCATTTGTAAAGTAGGAGTAAAATTATTTTGAGAGGTGTTTGTTGTTGTCAACGAATGGTAATGGGTACACCAACTACCTCGCCAACCGGACTTTCAAGAGCGGCTCCCATGAATTATTTGCATGTTTATGTGGCACTCCTTCCAACCTTTCTTACACAAACCATGGCTAACCGAATCCCCGGGTGCCTGCCAACAATCACATACCATGAAGGAGTGCCTTTTTAGTTTAGTTTTATTATGATGATGACACTCCCCCAACCTTTGCTTACACAAGCCATGGCTAACCGAATCCTTCGGGTGCCGTCCAACAATCACAAACCATGGAGGAGTGTCTAATTAAGTTAATTAATTCGGGACTGGGAATCCCATTGCCAGCTCTTTTTGCAAAATTATTGGATAAGCGGATGTGCCACTATTCCATATGAGAGTCCGTCAAAAGTAAATGACAAGGTTGAAAGCTAAACACCACATACTTCCTCATGAGCTATGAAACGTTAACACAAATTAAGAAGCATTTTGAAGATTTTAAAGGTAGCGCATGAGAATTTACTTGGAATGGTTTGAAATGCCATGCATAGGTATTTATGGTGGACACTCGGAATAACTTGGTTTTCACGTGCTTGGAGGCACGAGCAGCGTTCCCGCTCAGTACAAGTGAAGGCTAGCAAAAGACTAGGGAGCGACAAATCAAGAGAGCAAGAATCGTCATAATCATGCTTGCGGCAAAATAAATTAATTGAGGCATAAAAGTGATACAAGAACTCTGAAGCAATGTAAATCATGGAGGCTTAATTGACTTTTGTTCAGTCATATGCATGCGTGAGCATGTGCCAAGTCGATATAAATGAATTATTCAGAGGAGGATACCACAATGCCATACTTACTTATGAATAAAACAATGCAAGCAAACATCCATGACATGCTACTCATATTAATAAATTGGAGCTAACCATGAGAGATCATGAACTACTAGACTTTCTTAAATGACATATACCTCACATGAACCAACTAAGCATGCTCACATGGATGAGTATATGTACAAAAATGAAAACAAATAGAGTCCATACCAGCCTCTCACCACAATCGGATTGTCGTAGATCGTCATTATTGCCTTTTCACTTGTGTAGCTTGGATAATATGAAATGAAAACCACGCTCCAGCCACCGAAGACCATTGAACTCATAATGAACTTTACAAACCAAAGAAGAACAGTAAATATTTTTGGTGTTTTCGAATTTGAGAATAAGAACAAAAGGAAACAAGCAAACAAAGCAAAATCTTTTTGGGTTTTCTTATAGCAAACTAGCAATAGCAAATAAAGCGAAACAAATGCAAGAAACCAAGATAAACAAATGGTGAAGAGAAACAACAGAAATATTTTTGGTCTTTTTGTGTTTTGGGAAAGAAACAAAGTGAAAACAAGAAATAGCAAACTAAAAGAAACACGAGAAAAGCGAGATGGCAGAAATCTGCCAAAACCTGACAGCAGTACAGAAATCGATTTTTACAAAAATCTTACGTTGCTCAGTTCAAAAAGTGTTCAACTAATGAAAGTTAGATAACAACCTGGGGAACATGCACAAAAATTGGCTTCGCGAAATACTGTTCTGGCTGTGCGCACGAATTTTTACGGTAACAGTCCAGAATCTGTTTTCAGGCAGCACTTCCCCAAATATTATCTTCCTCTCATTAGAAAACCACTCAAAGAGACTAAACAAGTATGTACAAGTATCCAGCAACCATAATATGCAAAGAATGAGTGATGCCGGTATACCTCCCCCCAAGCTTAGGCTTTTGGCCTAAGTGGAGTTCAACCCCATCGAGGGTCTGGTTTCCACACCGGTGGATCATACATGGAGTAGTCATAATAAGGTACCGATGCAGAAGAAAAGCGTGGGGGTTCCTCATACCTAGCTTGTGGATGCGAAGAGCTTGCTGCATCAGATGACGAGTCGAGGTGTTCCTCCACCTCATCCGTGTTGTCTCGTGCATGATGGCTTCCTCCCTCGATGTATGCATTAACTGCACTTTCCGTGACTGACCAATCCTCCCTGGAATCAAAGTTAAACAGAGAAGGTGCAGGCAATCCTACTAATTTTTCAACTTTCTTAGTCCTTGTCCAAGATTTCTTGTAAAATGTTATTCTATAAGACAGGTTCCCTAATTTAGACGAACCAGAAAGAAATTCATGCTTAATCATGGAAGCTATGTCAAGTTTCTCCATGGGGAGCGGAATGTCAAGACGGTGAGGTCCTACATTATGCATAGCTAATAAGCGAGAGGCGATGAGACCCCCACAAATTCCTCCTTTCTCACGGTTAATGGCAAGTCTCGTTGGCTATCAAAGCTCCCAAGTTATAAGTCCTATTACCTTGTAATGCGAGCAGCTAGAAAGGCTAGATCCGGGATAGTTACTTTACCTCCATTCTTTCTCGCTAGAACGCACTTGGTAATGACATAAGCGAAGTAACGAATAGCTGGGAAATGAATACTACTGATTTTACCATCATCCTCTGAGAAGCTCCTTCCATGACAAATCATCTTGAAGAGGTCCAAGAGCTCTTGCGGTGATCCCTTTATCTTCTCGCATGATCCCCATTGCGGCACTCTGATTGCTGCACAAAAATCACTGAATGGCAAGTTGACGGTTTTATTATAAATTTTGTACTGAACCATGGGGTTAGATCGTGACCAATTGAATTTAAAATCTTGCACTACTGACATAGTCAGTTTCACATATTGGCATGGTTCCCCATCAACAAAATCATCCAATCCCGCACGAGAGATTAAATTTTGGACGTCCCGCAAGATCCCCGCACTTCTCATGAAATCCGCACACGTGATAGTAAGTGGGATATACTCCTTCTTCTCGGTGAACTCTCATGACCTGTGGCACCTCCAACTCATGTTGGTTGAGTTGATGCCTACCTCCTTCCATTTTCTGAAATTTTCAACAAACAATATAAAACTTGATTTGGTGACATATAATTGAGGGAAACTACCATAGGAACTTGCTAGAGTACTAATCATGCACCAAAACTAGTTTCTACCACTTAGAACAAGCATGCAAGCTCACTAAACATGTTACCTACAGCAGCAAAATATTCAAGATATACTCAACCAAACAAAATTCTATTTGGATAATCGAAGGAGTCACATACCGGAGAGCAAATGTGCCAAATTTCGATGCAAATCTGGGCTGAGCAAAGAGATCGAAAAATCCTGAGCTCTTGAGCAAAAACGCGAGTGAGAGAAAGTTGGTTCGAGTTTTTTGGGAGAGAGAAGATGCTGGGAGAAAGAGATGAAGTAGTGGGGCAAGGAGGGGCCCACACCACAGGGTGGCGCGCCCCTTGCCGGCCGCGCCGGCCTGTGGTGTGGCACCCTGTGGTGCCCCACAGGTCATCCTCTGGTGCTCCCAGGTGCCTCGTCGAAAAATAGGACCAACGGTGTAATTTTCGCGAATTTTTGGAAACTTTGAAAAATGCACATTTCTGGGTATTAAGTTTATTATTATTGGCCAGGAAAATTTTTGAAAACTCAAATCAACTAAGAAACTTTGCAAATTAAAAATGCTACAGCAACTAAAGCAAGTGGAGGAACAAAGAGATGTTGTTTACCTCCTCTATGCATATAAGATGTATTTGTTAACAAGGTTGATCAAGTCTTGCCACCAAATAAATTTTACATAGCATATGAAGAAATAAACCTCAAATCAATCATGTTACCTTGAATTGTATTGATATGGATCCAATCACAAGAGTTTGATATTCTTCTTTAGGCTCATATATAGGACAATCAATTGTTCCCACTTTGATAGTTCTCACATTAGAAATAGTATTAACTCCGCACGTTTTTTCAATCCTCTTGGGGAAATAGACGGTGTGTTCCTTATCATCAACATTGAAAGTAACCTTTCCTTTATTGCAATCAATAACAGCCCCTGCGGTGTTAAGAAAAGGTCTCCCAAGAATAATAGACATATTATCATCTTCGTGCATTTCCAACACAACAAAATCAGTTAATATCAAGCAGTTATTAGTGACTTGAACAGGAACATCCTCACATATACCAACAGGAATAGCAGTAGATTTATCAGCCATTTGCAAAGATATATCAGTAGGTATCAACTTATCTAAGTAAAGTCTCTTATAAAGAGAAAAAGGCATAACACTAACACCGGCTCCCAAGTCACATAGAGCAGTTTTAACATAATTATTCTTAATAGAACAAGGAATAGTAGGTATACCTGGGTCGTCCAACTTCTTTGGAACTTTGCCATTGAAAGAGTAATTAGCAAGCATAGTGGAAATTTCCTCATTGGGGATTTTCCTTTTGTTAGTAACAATATCTTTCATATACTTTGAATAAGGAGGCAATTTAATAGCATCAGTCAAAGGGATTTGCAAGAATAAAGGTTTCATCCAATCACAAAATTTATTATAGTGTTCTTCTTCCTTTGATTTTAGTTTCTTAGCAGGAAAAGGCATTTGCTTTTGCACCCAAGGTTCTCTTTCATTACCATGTTTCTCAGCAATAAAATCTTCTTTAGTATACTTTTATTTTTAGCATGCTTTTCAGGTTCTTTTTCAACCTCTTCTTTATCGGGAGTATCATTCTTATCATTATCTTTATCATGTTCATTACCACTTTCAGTTTCAGCATCGTAAATAGAAATACTATTAGGATCATTAGCAGGTTCGGAGGATTCTACAACATTCTTATGTTTCTTTTTCTTTTTCTTAGATGGAGCACTAGTTTCAATGTGTTGAGAATCTTGTTCAATTCTTTTGGGATGTCCTTCGAGATATAGAGGATCCTGGGTAGAAACACCACCTCTAGTTGTTACTTTATAAGCATGTTTTTCTTTAGAATTATTTCCTAGCAAGTCATTTTGCACTTTAGTGAGTTGATCAATTTGAGTTTGAACCATATGAAAATGTTTAACAAGCATCTTAACATCATTAGAGGTTCTCTCCACAATATCATGCAATTGACTAATAGCTTGAGATTTTTCCATTAGATGATTCTCTACTCTCATATTAAAATTTCCTTGCTTAATAATATAATTATCAAACTCATCTAAGCATTGCGCAGGAGGTTTTGAATACGGAATATCTTCCCTAGTAAAGCGTTGAAGGGAATTTACCTCAATCATGGATGAAGGGGGAATTATCTCACATATATCTTCTATGGGAGGTAAATTCTTCACATCTTCGCATTTAATACCTTTCTCCTTGAGAGACTTCTTGGCTTCCCTCATATCTTCATCATTCAATTTAATTTAACCCCTCTTCTTCACTATTGGCGTTGGAGTTGGTTCAAGCGTAGTCCAATCATCATAATTCCGGCCTATTTTAGCCAATAATTCTTCACCTTCGTCCGGAGTTCTTTTCCCGAAAACACAACCAAGCACAACTATCCAGGTATGCCCTAGACTCAATGGTTAGTCCACTATAAAATATATCAAGTAAATCATGCTTTTCTAAATCATGGTCAGGCAGAGCTCTAATAAGAGAGCAAAATCTCGCCCAAGCCTCAAGCAATTTCTCTTCATCTCCCCGATAAAAATTATAAACTCTCTCGCAAAGCAAGCATGTTGAGCACTAGCAGGAAAGTATTTCCGAAGAAAACAAGCAAGCAATTCTTTTGGACTTTTAATAGAACTAGGTGGCAAACTATTATACCAAGTTTTAGCGTCATCCTTTAATGAGAATGGAAAGATTTTAGCAACAAAGTAAGTACGCTTCTTAACATCATCGAAAAACAAGCTACTCAAGGTAGATAACTCAACCATGTGTTCAACAAGACTTTCTTTTTCAGTACCACAAAAAGGTGTTTTCTCAACAATAGCTATATGAGATAGATCAAGAGAAAAATCATAATCTTTATCCCTAATGTTTATAGGAGATGTGGCAAATTTAGGATCAGGAGACAGCTTATATCTAACAAGTATGTTCTCGCAAGCAACTTTTTAATTTTGCTTGCATCAGTAGGTAGCATTGCATTTTTCAATAAAATCATCATCAAGTTCCACATAATCTTCATCAAGATCATCACTAGAGTATTCAAGTTCGGTGAATTAACGGTGTAGTAACATCAGGAGTTTCAGTATTTTCAATTTGTCTAGATCTAGCAATTGAAGCATCTAGAAAAGTTCCCAATGAACCACTATCATCAAGCACAGCAGAAATATTATCGATATTATGAGAGTTTTCAGATTCAGCAGAAGTACCAGCATTTGAAGCATGTGGCGGTGAAACAAGTTTATCAATCACAGATGGTGAATCAAGAGCAATGGAGGTACTCAGAGTTGTACCTTTTCTTGTAGTGGATGGTAATATGGCGACCTTAGTATCGCGAGTTTTACCCATGATGGAGAATTTGCAGCGAACAATATCAATCCAAGTGAACTTCCAAATAAAGCTATGCTCCCCGGCAACGGCGCTAGAAATTTAGTCTTGATGACCCACAAGTATAGGGGATCGCAACAGTCTTCGAGGGAAGTATTACCCAATTTATTGATTCGACACAAGGGGAGACAAAGAATACTTGGAAGCCTTAACAGCGGAGTTGTCAATTCAGCTGCACTGAAACAGACTTGCTCGCAAGAGTTTATCAAGTAGTAACAGCTTTATAGCAGATAGCAGTAGTGAAATAACGGCAGCAGAGTAACGTAGACAAGCAGTAGTGATTTTAGTAAACAAGATGATTAAAATACCGTAGGCACGGGGATCGGATGACGGGCGTTGCATGGATGAGAGAAACTCATGTAACAATCATAGCAGGGCATTTGCAGATAATAATAAAACGGTGTCCAAGTACTAATCAATCAATAGGCATGTGTTCCAATTATAGTCGTACGTGCTCGCAATGAGAAACTTGCACAACATCTTTTGTCCTACCAGCCGGTGGCAGCCGGGCCTCAAGGGAAACTATCGGATATTAAGGTACTCCTTTTAATAGAGTACCGGAGCAAAGCATTAACACTCCGTGAACACATGTGATCCTCACGTCACTACCATCCCCTCCGGTTGTCCCGATTTCTGTCACTTCGGGGCCATTGGTTCCGGACAGCGACATGTGTATACAACTTGCAGGTAAGACCATAAACAATGAATATCTTCATGAATCAATAACATGTTCAGATCTGAGATCATGGCACTCGGGCCCTAGTGACAAGCATTAAGCATAACAAGTTGCAACAATATCATAAAAGTACCATCTACGGACACTAGGCACTATGCCCTAACAATCTTATGCTATTACATGACCAATCTCATCCAATCCCTACCATCCCCTTCGGCCTACAAGCGGGGGAATTACTCACACATGGATGGGGGAAACATGGCTGGTTGATGGAGAGGCGTTGGCGGTGATGGCGGTGATGATCTCCTCCAATTCCCCGTCCCGGCGGAGTGCCAGAACGGAGACTTCTGGCTCCCGAGACGGAGTTTCGCGATGTGGCGGCGTTCTGGAGGGTTTCTGGCGACTTCGACTTCTCTCCGTGCGTTTTTAGATCGAGGCGAATAAGTAGTCCGAAGGAGGGCGTCGGAGGCCAGCCGAGGGGGCCACACCACAGGGCCGCGCGGGCCCCCCCTGGGCCGCGCCGCCCTATGGTGTGGGGCCCTCGGCCTCCACCTTACTTGTCCTTCTCCGGCTCCGCCGCATTCTCGGGAAAATAGGCCCTTTCGTCAAAATCCCGAGGTTTTTCCTGAAAGTTGGATTTCCGCACAAAAACGAGACACCGTAACAGTTCGCTGAAAACAGCGTTAGTCCGTGTTAGTTGCATCCAAAATACACAAATTAGAGGCAAAACAATAGCAAAAGTGTTCGGGAAAGTAGATACGTTTTGGACGTATCGTAGTCACAAGTATCAACTTGGCCGTAGCCTCTACTAGCAACGGAGAGCATGCAAGAACATAAACAACATATATGATAGATTGATAATCAACTTGACATAGTATTCCATATTCATCGGATCCCAACAAACACAACATGTAGCATTACAAATAGACGATCTTGATCATGATAGGCAGCTCACAAGATCTAAACATGATAGCACAAGAGGTGTTGCGCCGCACTACACTCCTTCACCAACAACCTTCACGTGGCCTTCATCTCCTACTAGTTCGATAAACCTTGGTTTCTTACTGAGGGAAACTTGCTGCTGTACGCATCACACCTTCCACTTGGGGTTCCCAACGGGCGTGTGCTTTACGCATCAACACTGAGCCATTTTTCACCATCCGGATGAAAAAAATGACTCCCAGGGATCCTTCCCAGGGCTGCCTCTGCTCTTAGTTGATGATTTCTTCCCGGGAAACTCCATGTACTCCATCGAGCAGCATCGTGCCTGGTGGCGATATCAGAGACGGACTTTTGGAATAATAAAGAGCAAATGGGCACTCATCACATTCTACATGACACATCACTAGATTCTGGGTCTTGGAAGCTCCCAATAGCATTCTGGAAGAACCGGGCTCGCTGCCATGAGCCCAGCAGGTCCGAAATCCATAATAGGCCCAACACATATTCATTAAACACTCGTCGCACCCAAACATGTCGTACCAGCGACATCTCCCATTCTCATGAGGCTCGCAATAACTCTTGTAAGATATTTTTTCTCGGTAAAGGAAATATATTAATATTAAGAGATACCAATTAAATCTAGCCTCTGTAACAACATAATACTCTAATGACAGTACGGATGCACATAGCTAAAAAGGAAAAGGAACACTGAGAAGTTAAACGTCCCACTGCGGTATTTCATCCCTAGCAATAACAATACATCCACCACTAAGACAACACTTAAACTCCATACTCTCTAAAAGTGACACCTCTAAGAAGGGAACACAACACAAGCGTCATCATCGCCCGATCAAATGATCTTAGGTTTTCAACCAGAAGATAGTCCACACTCTCAAAACAATGCCTTCAATAAGGCCATTATCAGGCACAATCAAAGGTCAGACCTTGGATTTTCACCTTAAAAGGTAAGACTCTGAACTTTACCTATGCTGCCGCCCGCACTTGCATATTGTTGCTACGAAACCTAGAATACCAAGAAACTCCCTCAACATCATAGAGACTCAACCTTCATTGCAAGTCCTCCAGTCCGGCCTTCATGATATTCTTCACCTCTGATTTCATCATGGACCAGAATGTCATCTGATGGCAACACAGAACAGAACTTCACACCGCTCCCTCCAGAACCAAACAGTCGGAATAAAAGCATGGTGGATGCGAAAACCCAAAGTGGATTTGTGCATATTTTCATGGAGCATTTACCGCGCTCAACACGCCAGTATTTGGGGGATCGCCGGATGAATAGCAGAAGTGCAAGATGTGTATGAAGGATCATGGAGGATAGTACAAAGTATCATTGAGAAGTCATATGAGGGATAGTAAAGGAGCATAGAGGCACCATCAAAGAGTCGTACGAGGGATAAGGGCATCTCCAGCAGCCTGATGTAAATGGGCCAAAAGTGAATAATGTTTGCGTCCGCGCGGCGTCATTCCGCCTCTCTGCGCTGCGTTTAATGGCGATGCCTCACTTGCCGCGCAACCCGTCACCTACCTCCGGCCAAAAAAAATAAATGGCCTAGCCATGAGTGCCAGCCTTAATGAGCATCACCGCCCTGCACGCCTATCTTTGAGGTATAAAATGGTGTGCTAGGCCACCGGCTCCTCCTTACACAAACCCTCGCGTCGCCATCAACCTTCTGCCCACGCGATCCATGGCAGGTTCTAGGGCCCACGTTCACGGATGCGGCCACCGAGGCCATCGTGGCCGGGCAGGGGCCGCGGTGCAGGACTCCCACCGTCCGAATGCTTGCCATCACCTACACGGTCGCCATCGCCTGAGGAGGAGGAGGGGACGGGCTGCTTCCACGATGAGTTCTTCAAGTTCATCGTCCTCATCACCGAGGACCCTTTCGGCCATAAGAAACTGTTCGGGATATGCCAACTAGGTATACCACGACGAGGTACTGATTCCAGCGAGCCTCGGTAGCCCAAATATGGTGGTGAGGCATGCAGCCCACCGGGTGGCCCAGTTGCCGGAGATTCTGAATGTAGGATCCGACCTAGAGACGAAGCTATCGGATCCGTCCCATGTTCAGGTACGGTCAAATACGTGACGCGCAAGACAAGAAATCATGTACGTAGTTTAGGTTTAGTCGTATCCGGCAAGATCTCTACCTCTGTAACCCTATAGATCCGGAGCCTTTGCAAGCCAGATCTTGTGAGCCCTTATGGCACGAGACAACTCATTGCAATCGTGCACATGTTGCCTTATTGTGAACTATAGCAGCACGTATGATCTCGCCGCCGTTGCAAGGTCTGAAGCTGGGTAACTCGTGTGACCCCATCCTAGCGACTCCTCGCCCTATGGCCCCTTCTCTCTCTCCCCTCCGTGAGGCTTCCCTCACTGGAGACTCGTTGAATATGCAACGACAGAAACTTTTAGAGAAGTTCACACAATTTCTCGCCGTCCGGCGCGCGTTCACATGAGGGAAGCCAGCTATGGCTTTTGCCGATGGCCTATCAAGGTCCTGCTTGACGGGCTAGGCCAGATGTCCACTCTGATAAATCCAGGCAGGAGATTGAAACCTGAGCACAAATCTCCACTAATATAAAATCTCCACTAATATAATATATAATATAATATATAATATAAAAAGGGAGAGAGAGGTAGATCCAACTAATCCGAGCCCTACAATCAAGATATCTAACGTCCCAAAACCACCCAATGTTGAGTACCTCAACGCGTTGAGCGCCCCGTCTCCGCCGATCCTCTCCCCACTTCGCGAAAAGAAAACCGCTGCCTCACAGAAAAAATTATCGCCGCAGCCACCGGTCGTGCACACTACCCACGAATCTCTCTGCGGGCGTCCGGCTACCCAGCCTCTCCAAAGGCGCGAGTCGCAGTCCTCGCCGGCAGAACGCGCCTCTGCACCTTCTGGTCCATGATCGAGCCCCTTCTCCGACGGCATGAGTCGCAGCAGTTACCCTCACGACCGCCGCGCTGACGAGGACTATCCACGCCTTCTCCATTGGCGATGCCCTCCCTCGCGAACCTCCGACCTGAACTTCGCAGGGCATGGAACCTCTTCCTGGCAAGCCGCCAGCGGCTTCCCCACCGGCACCATGATGGTGGCCTCCCCCGCGAAGCCTGCTCTGGTGGTCCACGCGCCGCCGATGCCCCTATGTGACTCTGCTGCCCCAGTCCCCATGCCGGGCCAAAGCCACTGCCCCATGGACCATGGTCGCTCCACAAAGACAGCGACGACACATCGGATCCCCACGGTGAAGAGAGTCTCTCTTTGATCATACTGCCAGATACGATTGACATTACTGGAATCACTGAATGCAATATGGACCAATTCGTTAAGTAACTATAATTGCATGTTCCTGCCAATAGCGAACAAGAGATTAGTCTCTCGGTCAAAGTTACATGAATTCATTGACCACCTCTATTTCAGGCTTGTTATACTTAAGGATGTGATTTGAGACAATATAACTTTACTCAAGGGTGCAGATAATTGGTATACATTCTGTAACATATTAGAACCGCCAAGCTCACCAACAGTATGCGTGGTGATGACACTAAGCGATTATGAATGTCTGAACACATTATTCAATTTTGATGTTCGGTGTAGGAGCTTTTCACACATAATTTTGTGCAATGGATACAACAAAAAGTTCAGGGAACTTAGATCATTTCTGAAAGAAGATGGGTACAACAGAAGTGTGTTTGAAATTGAATACAACAAATAGATCTCAAATAATTAATATATGCATTAGTGCAAATAGGTGAACTTCCAGGTCTAATTCAAAGCCCCGCTTTTGTAAAATAAACTGTAAATATGCAAATTAAACAGGTATTACTAACTATTTGATAAATTAGTCTCTTATATTTCTTTGTATACCTTATTTATGTTTCTTTCTGATCGAAGAGTTCTTTACGGAACCATCAATCCAGATATCATATATTGCATGGCAACTAAGTAACCAGTGCACCAATAATTTTGCACCTAGAACATCGGCAGAGTGTATACATTCTTTTCATGATTGGCAACCACTGCTCCGATGGTTTGGGAGCCCCAGAGTTTTTGAACTAGACTATAAACCATATACTGCTTCTTGATACTGTTTTGCAACATTACCATCTTTTTATTCTCTTTTGCAACAGATACTGATACATGAAGGCTCAAGATACTTTGTGCATGATATTCGATGGAAATTAATTCACTTGGAATATCAGACTCTTGGGTTTGTAGTACACTTGTGTAAGTGCCCTTTTCATCTGAAACTATGCATATTTCTTATTTTGTTGAACGGGCCGCCAAATATGGATCATTAGTAATGTTTCACACATCTACAATGTCTAGCCATGGTAGAAAATGAATCTTGTACTGAATCTTTTGAGGAAGGTATGTATTTAATCGACAGTTGTTGCAGTCCATATTTGGTAGTAGAGCCTACACCATTGTATTAGTTATTGCTGTTCTTGAATATATTGGCTCAGAATGATGTCTAAGTCAGAGCTGCCGAAGCAACCAACAAGCAAATGAGGGTGCGGCAGTACTGATTTTGTTCAATGTTAAGGAACCATGAGCACGTTCCTTAATAGAAACTTTATGTGTTTTAATTTTCCTGGCCGGTTCCTGCTAACAGAGACATATTTTTTGAAGGAGGCAAAAGCTTTGCCTTTTATATTGATATAGAAGGAGCTAACAGAGACATATATCACTAGGATAATTTTTCAACCCATGACATTTTGACGATAAATCACTATTTTCCCCTCATTTAACATGTAACAAGATTATAGTATTATACACTGTGATTTTTGGAGATGCTGAAAAAGGTCTGCCTGGTTTAGTTTAGCTGTCCATTTTGAGAAATCTTGACATACAGAGACAAGAAATGAGTAGGTGAACAAAAATGCTATTGTTCATAAGGATTCTGCGAGGGATTGTAAGATTCAACTTCCTCTCAAAAGATATTACTCATAACAAGGTTCCTGGTTCTCTATTGGAGCAGTGGCTAAGATCTCTAACGTCAACGGTGGAGCAAGGGAGCATGAAGGTAGACTCGTTAGGTTCTGGTTGTATTTCTCTTTCCAGTGTTGGCTTCTGAATGTACTTCATGTGTTAATACTAATAAATGCCTCCAGGTTTTCCAATGGTACAGAGATATTTGTTCTACTCTTGCATTCATTCTCTTTGTTGGGCCAACCATTGTACACGCAGATCTAGGATTGCAGCGGTGCCGGATAGGCCTAACTTTACATATTGTTGTGTTCTTCATAAAATGGACCACATAGAGCCCAGATACATCCACATGTCAAGTGCAAGTGTCCGGTAACCTATTCCTACAGGTTGATGCCATTGGCGGTGAATCTCTTCCTGTTTAACTGTTGTTATGGTAATCTCTCAGATTCTACTTTCCTTCATTATTTCTATTAAAATGCAGTTCAGAGTTGACCAAATAGAGCTAACTGCAGGTTTGAGGTCCTATTCACTCGCTTATCTAAAAAAAGGCAGCCCCTGTTGATGCATGGCTCGGTTCAAAAGCTATGTGCAGAATTCTGCTGCAAAATATTTTGCAACTAAATATACTCTATTTTTATGCTTCTGTAAATTTAAAATATAATGATCAATGAGGCTCTTTAAACAATTGACAAACCAATGCATTCCCATCTATCTTTCTAATGTTGTATGGTTTTATTGTTGATATTTACTTGAGTTCATTTTCTTTTATTTGTTGGTCGATTACCCTTTGGAGTTAAAATATGATAATGTGGCTTCTAGATTCTTGATGATTAGTTCTCTGTATATGCAGATCTAATCAACTGTATAATTATATGCATTCTCGACTCGTGTTGGAGCCATTGTCACACCATTGGAAGCTGAGTAAAGATTTGCTTGCCAAAAAATATAAATATAGCTTGTATTCCTTTGTTTTCCTTTTAGCGATGCTCATTGTGTTTCAGGCAAGTTCATTTCAGTTCAAAATATCATATCAAAGTCTTGGTGTGCCATGATTTTTCATATACTTTTATGTGCCCTTGTTAGTTGTTTTTGAGATCTTAGATTCCTTAATTAATGTCTAGCATGTAGGGATGCCTCGGTTTTCCCCTTCATAATGGTGGCTGCATCTCCGTCGAGGTAAGATAATCTTCTGTGTGGTTTGTATAGCTTGTTACTTTTGTTTGTCTCTTATTTTACAAATTATAGTATTCACATTAAGCATCTGTAGGACCTGCTGAAAGCATAATAGCTAGATATGTGGTTCTACAAGATCAGACATTTCCTGGTGATGATAATCTGACATATATATGATACTATGGAAACACCAACATGTAGCACAAATGGCTTCTCTTCTGCACATGGTTGCTATTCCTCTTTGTATTTTTCTATATGTTTCATACATTTGTCCCTATTTGTAGTTATAAAATTGATGACATTTACTTATTTGGTTAGTTCAAATTTATGATGGTTGTATAAATTAAAAGGAAGTGACTGCCTTTTTGAGTCTGGTGGATGCCTTGACTTCTCTTTGCTTATTCCATTCTTAATTGTTGTGTTAAGCAAAGATTTGTTGCATCATATAAATAAGGTGGGTTACTACTGTTTTTATAAATTGGTGAGAAGATCAATCATGTAGGCTAATTTTAGATACTCCATCCAATATATTAATTCTTTCGCAGTAATTTTATTTTAATGTTTATTTGCTAGAGGTTGATGAATGGTTATTCTATTTTGTTTATAGGAACCTTTGTCCTCTTTAAGGAAGTTTACATCCTTTTTGTTAGGACACCAATAAGTATAGGGATTTGTGATGCTAGCAGGAACCACAATCAAGAGCAATATCAGTGGGTTGATTGACGTGCTAGGAATAGACATACATGAGCTATTGTAAAAAATTTCTTTTTATTTTCCTTTGAGTAAGGGTGTAGTTTATATTAGAGTAATATTTGAATGAAAATATGCTTATATGGAATGAAGAAGGCTGAAGGCGTTATATACAATTTATCCGTGTGAGAAACATGCCTTAGATTCAAAATAGGATGTTCTTAAATTTTGAATGCGATCATGTCTTTTCCACTCATGTTAGGTAGAGCTTGAATTATAATACTTTTGTAATGATACATACTTGCGTGTATTCCACATCTATGTAAATTGAAACGTGCGTTGCACGTGCACACTTACACTAGTAGAAATATGGCCTTTTGCACCGGTTTGTAAGAGCCATATGCACCGGATGGCCAACCGGTGCAAACCATCCGGTGCAAAAGGCCTCCCCTTTTGCACCGGTTCGCTTACGAACCGGTGCTAAAGGGGTCACCACGTGGCCGGCCGTGGGGCGCTCGGCGGGGAGCTTTGCACCGGTTCGTAATACGAACCTGTGTAAAGAGTTAGTACTGCGGCAGCATTTTAGTGCCCTTCCCCGCCGAATTGCACTAAAACGCCGCCGCGGCGCGAGACTCGCCCCATTCAAAACACGGTATAATATTAATGCAGACAATTCAAATATATATATATAAATATATATATATATATATAGGAAACCATTATATTACATATATATCGATCAAAGTGACACACGTTCATGCATATATATATATATATATATATATATATATATATATATATATATATATATCCAGCACTATTCTGCAACCGGTTGCAGAATAATATTCTGAGCACCGACTTGTACTTTCCTGGACATAAGGTTGTACTTTCCGGATAACAGGGTTCAACTTTCTGTCGAACTTACCTGAACTTCTGGTTTTCTTCATAGGTACTGATTATACCTCGAGTTTCTCAACCATTTGTCGGAACTATGCAAATGATATACCGTTGGATAGATATTGAAAAACCGCAACTTTTTCATGTTCACACTTTTCACAGATTTTGCACGGATTAAATTTAATTTTTAAAATACGAAAACGCTTCTATATGGCCAGAAAACGAACTTTTAGTTCGATTTTCGAATCGCTTATCGAAACTATGCATATGATATACCGTTGGAAAGATAACGAAATTGCGCAACTTTTTCATGTTTTAAGTTTTTTCAAAATCCTCACAGTTTTTGAACAATTCTGAAAATACCGAATTTCGGACGTACTCAAAAACAAGCGGACAGTAATTTGGATGAATTTTTTCAACCGTTTGTCGGAATGATGCAAATGATATGGCGTTGGAAAGCTATGGACTAGGCGAAACTTTCTTATTCGAATTATTTTCTCTAATTCCTTACAGTTTAAGAGAATTACTAGAATTACTGTCCGCCCGTTTTATGTGATGGGCACCGAATGATTTCCCCGCGATTTCCATTCGGAGTATTTAAACAATGGAAATGATATACGGTTGGAAAGCTGTCAAAATGGCGCATCTTTTTTGTATTTACCATTTTTGCCAAATCCGAACGGTTTAAAACTAATTTTAGAAGTTTTGAAATCATGTTTCCGGTATATTTTGTGGGATAACGATTTGAATTTGATGGATTAGATCCATTTATTTGTTGTAAAATGTTGTAGGTAATGAAATTATACATATACTCTATCATATATAGCTTTTGGTGACAATGATTGAAGTGGTATGTGATCAAATCGATGAGATTTGGACAATAAATTTCCGCCCCGAAAAAACAGAGCACTGAACTTCCCTCGACATGAACTTGTACTTATCGGGCAATGCGGTTATACTTCTCGGTGCGGTTTTATGGAAGTGTTTAGTAAAATTTCTATAATTTTCCCGTACGGTATCCGTTTTGAGGTCCACGACCACATAAAATGTGAAACACAACCACGCGCATTTGAACTTCCCGATACATGTTCTTGTTCTTCTTAGACTTCGTGGTTGTACTTATAGGAAATGTTTCGATACTCGTGTGTTTTACAAGAACTAAACATGTGTGTTTTGGAATGATAATTTTAGATTGTCCCTACACTCTATTTAAGTGATTTTGTACTTACTGGATCTTAATTTTGAACTTCCCAACGTTGCTATGTGAACTTATGTGGGAGTATTTTTTCTTTGGACAATTTGGAGTTAATGTAATTACCGCTTGTACTTCCTGTAGTCTTCGCTTGCACTTCTCGGAAGCACTGCTTGTACTTCCTCGCGATTACGGGATTATTTCTTTCCTACATTTGGATTTTGTCGGTTTTCTTGTACTTCCTACATTAAGTGGTTGTACTGCTGGTGTCGAATTGTTGTACTTCTCGCCATCAACTATTTAAACTTCCTCTTGGGTGACGGGATTTATTTATTTTTTCTACATTTGGATTTTGTTGGTTTTATTGTACTTCCTATAATAAGCGCATGTACTTCTCGTGTCGAATGGTTGTACTTCTCGTCATCAACAGTTTGAACTTCCTAGGGGGTGATGGGAATATTTTGTTTTTTCTACATTTGGATTTTCTCGGTTTTCTTGTTCTTCCTACATTAAGTGAGTGTACTTCTTGTGTCGAATGGTTGTACTTCTGAGCGTCAAGTATTTGAACTTCACCACGGATGACCTTGTACTTCTCGGAAAATGAGGTTGTACTTGTCAGCGCGGTTTCACGGAAGTGTTCAGTAAAATGGCTATAATTTTCTCATATGGTGTTCGTTTGAGGTCCACGACCACACAAAATGTGCAATACAACCACACGCATGTGAACTTCCCGGGACATAGTCTTGTACTTCTTGGCCTTCGTGGTTGAACTTCCTAGAAATCTTTCAATACCAGTGTGTTTTAGAATTACTAAACATGTGTGTTTCAGAATGATAATTTTAGATTGTCCCTACACTATTTAAGTGATTCTACACTTACTGGATCTTAACTTTTGAACTTCCCAACGTTGCTATGTGAACTTATGTGGGAGTATTTCTTTTCTTTGGACAATTTGGAGTTCCTGTAATTACCGCATCTACTTCCTATAGTCTCCGCTTGTACTTCTCGGAAACACAGCTTGTACTTCCTCGCGGATGACGGGATTATTATTTTTTCCTACATTTGGATTTTTTTCCTACATTCGCAAATTTGAAATTGTACTTACTGAATAAAAAGCCGGTACTGCTTCTTACACAACATGTGTTCTTCCCTATATCAGAGAAATATACAATAACAATGTTAATATGCGCATGATCATCTTGATTGATTCAATCAGCAATCAAAAGGAAAACGTCAAAAATATCAGGACCGTGCCCGTCCATGGAGGTCAACCCAATGTCACAGCAGAGGACTCCCGTGGCAGCAGAGCTGGGGCGCCGGGGACTTGGTGCGGCCAGGAATCGTCGTTGGGGGGTTGGCAGCCATGCGGCGACTTCGAGGGGTAAAGCATCGTCACTCAGAAATATACATGGGGTGGGGAGGAGCTGGCAGCGTTAGTTGCTGGAGAGGCGACGACGCTGGTTGAAGGGGACAGGGCGGCGGTGGTTGCGTGGTCGGGGAGGTTGCCGGTTGCGCCGCCAGTGGACCAGCGTGACATTAACATTGCTAGCTTGTCGCAGCGCGGCAAGAAAGCAAGATTAGTAGTAGAAAATACAGAGTACGGAACAAGTATCATGTGGTGGGGAATATCTCAGATTCCTCTCGTTGCTCTTCCATGTGGCGGCGGAGGAGGTCTCGGATGGCGTTGGATGGGTCGGCCGGCGTCGAAGAAGAAGCACGTAGGGGCAGGGCTGGCAGCGGCTTGGGGCAGGTCTGGCTGCGATTGGGGACGACACTGGCGATGCGCGGTGGCAGGGTCGGTCCGGCGGCACGCAGTGGCCATCGGCTGCGTTGTTGCTCGCGCGCGTGGGGGATATCTCAGCGTCAAGTATTACTTGTACTTCCTATATTAAGTAAATGTATATCTCAGCGTCAAGTATTGGAACTTCCCTGCAAATGACGAGATTTTTTTCCAGCTATGGTTTTTAGTCGGTTTACTTGTACATTTTATATTAAGTGATTGTACTTCTCATCATCAAGTGCTCGAACTTGCCCGCAAATGACGAGATAATTTTAATAGGTGTATACTTATACTATACTGTTGGAACTTTTATTATTTTTTGATATTCCGGTACACTTCATAAATTTACGGATGTGCACTTCATGTGCCAACGATGTGTGCTTTCTCAGATTGTATACGTTAAATATACACGCTAACCTGCAGAAGCACGCGTCTATGAAGCTATTTCTGAAATCCAGCCTCGGTAATAGAAAAATTTCTGCTAGCTATTTATCTCATAGTCTAGTGAATCAATCCAAGGGAAATAATGGAAGTATACATATTATAAGATTTAGCAGATCAAGACACAACAGAAAGAAGTACAGAGCTTTTTCTCTTGCCCAGTATTCATGCGAGCATAACAACATACATCTTGTGCGCACCATTTACAGGCAGAGCACGAGAAAACCGATCGAACTGCTTCCGGTCGCATGCTACTGAACGACAAACCTCAGGTCGCATGCTACTGATTCTGCTAGAAAGACCAAAGCTTTGTTTGCATTGTAAGCTAACTGAACGACAAACCTCAGGTCGCATGCTACTGATTCTGCTAGAAGACCAAAGCTTTGTTTGCATTGTAAACTAGCTGCTCCCGGCAGTTGATTAATTAATTCATAGATTGTTGTTAGCAGCGGTATTGGATTCCTCTTTTTTTTTTTTGCGAAATAGTATTGGATTCCTCTAAAGTATATGTACTGCACAATCCAGTGTGCTTGTACTTAGACTAGTATGCAACTATACCATTTCACAGTCAAACATCATCTCCAAAAAACTGCAGTGAGAGATCCTAAAATGGAGGACAAATACATATATAGTGACGGGAACTTCAGGTCTCCCGTTTTAAAAGTTCAGAGATTCAGAAATGTGAATAAATCATAAACCCATGACGCGGATAATATTTTGCACAACGGAATTGGAGACGATGCTGTAGTGCTAGCTCCAAGTAGAAGACGGCATGGACCAGCGCTCATCCTAGTAACTGCTAGCTCCAAGTTCAGAGATTAAAAACTATTTGCGCTTCTGGTAACCATCAACTGCACTGCCTCTGTCAGCAAGCTTGTACTGTTGTCGAGAGAAACAGCGAGAAGAATATGCAGAGCAGCAACAGGTCAGGGAGTGAGGCGGCGCCTGAGGTGCTGGCCTCGGTCGGCTACCATGGAGTTCGAGGTATACTCATCATCGTAGGCCACCGGCGGTCATTCGCGATCGTCCCAGCGGCCTCACCCCTCTATGGCTCTGTCTAGTCGGTGGAGAGCAGGAATAGTGCGGGCGGGCGGAGCATAGGAGTCCGGCGGCAATGGGGTTGGGCGAATTTCTAGCCTGCAGCGCAGGTGCCCTCTAGGTGGAGGCGCGTCGCACACGCGGGGCTGACGCGGCTGCGGCGGTCACCTGCGGCCACGAGTGGAGGGCTGGGGTAGGAGCCGATCCCCGCCATCAAGGAGTGGAGCACGAAATTGCAGGCCTGATTCGAGGAGAAGGTGGGCGCGGCGGATACTCGTCGGAGCAGGAGATTGAGGGAGGTAGTCAGCGCCGGAGCTCGGCCTACCGGCGGCGGGCAAGGAGGGGCGGCGCGGGATCCTGCCGGCATAGGCGAAGGAGGGGCGGGGAGAGAGCCTGCTCGTGTGAAGGAGAGGCGGCGCGGGCCCCTTCCGGCGGCTGAGAATGCGAGGCGCGACGAGGGCCCTGCCGGCGGCGAGAAAGGAGGAGCAACGTGGGGGGCATGCCGGCGGGCGACGGTTTCCATCAGGGAAGATACTAATTCGGCCTTCTTCTCTTTATTCCACCCGAGCGCTGCCCTATATACAGGGAAAGATGCTCAGAATAATATTCTGAGCACCGGTTTCAGAATAGTGTTACCCTATATATATATATATATATATATGTCTACATCAACTTTGATATTGGATGTCGGCCACATAGTGTTCTCCGTCTGGAGCTATGACTTGCTCAAGTAAGAATCCCGCCAGCTCTTCTTGAATTGCTCGTACACGCTCGGTTGCTAGAAGACCGTTCCGCAACCGTTGGATCTAATAATTTGAAGAAGGTATGGTGGTCAATATATATATATATATATATGTGTGTGTATGTGAATGAAACACAAGGTGATAAAATAAAGCCATGAATGTTGTTTACTTACATCAAGTTGTTCCAAAATGTCCCTCACATGGTGGGTATTCGGCGGATGAACTCGCAAATGTAGAACCCGCATAAATTATTCCCGTCCTCTTGCCTCAAGCACTTTACGAGAACAAAGTTCAATCAAAATAATATATATATAATCAAGGATGATAATAATGGTATTGAAACTAGAATCAAAGAGATGCGCGGCCTAGCCAGTAGTACTTACCGGTACATGTTTTATTCGAAGTTCTTTATTCTTTAAACCCGGAGCTTTGTTGGTGAACCGTTTCCAAGTCTTGTGGAGGATATCAGCCATGTCCCCCCACGCCTCAAGGGGTTTACTCTTCGAGTCCATGACTTCTACTATCCCGGTGTCGGGTTCAATGACTAGCAGGATATAGTGAAACTCTGCGGACACACATATATATATATATGCATAACTCATCAATTACACTTAACACATGGAGTAAGCGAAAAAGATTTAATGTGTGAAGACGAGTAACACTCACGCGAAGTTGTAAGGAAATAGTATTGCCCTTTTGTATGAGTTTTTCCTTAAGACATATACCAAGTTATTCTCCGTGTCCTTGGGAGAGTTGTCGACAAGTATACCCATTCACGGTATATGGGTCAACGAACCTAAGATCATAGATTTGCCCCTTGCGGCATTCGCGGATCTTCATTCTGCATAATACAGTGAGAGTATGGTTATATGCATGCAATAATGGACGAGCCGCGGTAGAGACTTAATTACATAAATAATACTTACAGACGGTATGCACTCAGCGAGAGATTTTTCGAGGGCGTCTTGGTTGAATAACTGAAATAATTCACAAAATTCGATGTTCATCACGTCATTTCGCCCGTAGTGGTCATCTCGTGATTGCCACCATGATCCAGTTCTTACCATCCTTACATGCATCCATGTACCAATTATGCAGTCTTCGCAGTTGTGTTGATAGATTAGGCAACTCCTCGGCTCGACAAGAGGTTGCCCGTACTTGTACTTGGTATGCTATTTGGACATCATCACCCTTGAACAGGAATTCCGCATCGATGCGGCTTAAGTACTCGGGAATACTCATACCGGCCGCTTCGCCTCATCTTTGTATAGTTTTACCATCGTCGGATCAAGGCACGCTAGGACATCGGGATACACTTGGAGCGGGGGGCACGAGTTTTTCTCGGGCTCCAAGCTGGGGAACCGGTTTCCCTTCTACCTTACTTTTTCCCACCGCTCTCTTGCTAACACATTTGACTTGCGAATAGACCGGTCATAGTTCGATGAAAGACTTGGCTCAGGTTGATGAAGGTTCTTCGGCAGTTTCAACTTCTTTTCCGGAGATATAGCTGGCTCCGGCTCAAGGCTGGAGCTTTTTCAGTTTCAACATTTGTTGCTTGTGTTGTTCAGCTACGATCTTGGCATTTTCCTCAAGCCGTATAGTCATAAGGTCTCTTGGGAGCAACCTTAGGCACTCTTGGGAGGGGCTCTTGTTTGCGTCTCGGTGATTTGTTACGACTCAGCTGTGTCGTAGCGGTCCGTCTAATTTTCCCCTTAGACTTGGGCGGCGGAGAAGGCTCACGCGGCGGCGGAGATGGCTCACGCGCCGGCGGGGAAGGCTCACGCACTGGAGACGGCTGCATCGGTGGAGAATGCTGGCTCGGTGGAGACCTTGTTGGCGCCTTCCAACCCGGAATCACAATGAATTCCTTTCGCCATAGAACGCGTAGTGTTCTTCGCTTCTCCCAGCTCTAGCAAATCCCCTTCACCGGCAGGGTGGTCAAGCCTCAGCGGCCCATACTCATCCATAACTTGATCCACCCCGGCAACAGCGTATCCAGGTGGAACCGGATTGAAGTGGTATCTTTGATCAGGTACTGGCGGTAAGACATAGCCGATCGCCGCCTTGAGCGGTAAGACAGGACCGAGGATGGCAATCTCTTCGACAAGGTGAACCAGGAGATGTGTCATAATATTGAAGAAAGATGGTGGAAACACCAACTCAAAGCTAACAAGACATTGCACCACATCCTTCGTAACCTTGGAAGACTAGCTGGATCGATTACCTTCCGAGATATCGCATTAAGGAATGCACATAGCTTCACAATGGGTATTCGAACATTTTCCGACGAAGCCCCTCGGTGCAACCGAAGCAAGCTGCGTCATAATAATGTGGCGATCATGCGACTTCAGGTTTTGGAATTTTTTCTCCGCCATATTTAAAATTCCCTTTATATTTGATGAGAATCCAGACGGCACCTTGATACTGTAAAGGACTTCAAAAAAGATTTCCTTCTTTGCTTTGGTAAGAGCGTAGCTGCCAGGACTTAAGCGACTCCCTATATCCTTGTAATTCTGTTCTTGCTTGTCTTTTGGGACTTTCATACGATACTGGTCCTCCCGTGCTTCTGGTGTATCTTTTGTCTTCCCATACACGCCTAAGAAGCCTAGCAGGTTCACGCAAAGATTCTTCGTCACGTGCATCACGTCGATTGAAGAGCGGACCTCTAGGACTTTCCAATAGGGTAGATCCCAAAATATAGATTTTTTCTTCCACATGGGTGCGTGTCCGGTAACGACGTCATTCGGAACAGATTGACCGCCATGACCCTTTCGAAAGATTACTTTTATGTCCTTGACCATATCAAGTAAAGCATCACCGGTACGGAGTTCAGGCTTCACCCGGTGATCTGCCTCACCTCTGAAATGATTGCCTTTCTTTCTGACGGGGTGCCTCTTTGGAAGAAATCGACGATGCCCCGGGTACACAACCTTCTTACATTTATGCAAATAGGCACCTTCGGTCTCATCTAAACGGTGCGTGCATGCATTGTATCCCTTGTTTGTCTCGTCCTGAAAGGTTACTAAGAGCAGGCCAATCATTGATGGTCACGAAAAGCAACGCTCGTAGGTTAAATGACTCTCGTTTGTACTCATCCCATGCATGTACACCTGGTTTGCTCCACAACCTGTAAGAGTTCTTCAAATAATGGCTGTAGGTACACATCAATGTCGTTGCCGGGTTGCTTTGGGCCTTGGATGAGCACTGGCATCATAATGAACTTCCGCTTCATGCACAACCAAGGCGGAAGGTTATAGATACATAGAGTTACGGGCCAAGTGCTATGACTACAGCTCTGCTCCCCAAAAGGATTCATTCCATCTGTACTTAGGCCAAACCTTAAGTTCCTCGCATCATACTGCAAAATCCGGGAACTCTCTATCGATTGTCCTCCACTGCGACCCATCAGCGGGGTGTCTCGAGCATCTCGTCTTTCTTACGGTCTTCTTTGTGCCATCGCAACAACTCTGGCATGCTCTTTATTTCGAAGAGACGTTTCAACCGTGGTATTATAGGAGCATACCACATAACCTTGGCGGGAACCCTCTTCCTAGGGGCTCGCCCTCAACATCACCGGGGTCATCTCGCCTGATCTTATACCGAAGTGCGGTGCATACCGGACATTTTTCCAAATTTTCATACTCAGCGCGGTAGAGGATGCGATCATTAATGCATGCATGTATCTTCGAGCACCTCTAATCCTAGAGGGCGAGAGAACCTTCTTTGCTTCGTACGTACTTGTCGAGGCAATTCGTTATTCTTTGGAAACCTCCTTTTCATTATTTTCAGTAACTTCTCAAATGGCTTGTCACATATACCAGCCTCTGCCTTCCATTGCAGCAACTCCAGAGTGGCACCGAGCTTTGTGTTGCCATCTTCGCAATTTGGGTATAACTTCTTTTTGTGATCATCTAACATGCCCTTTAACTTTCGCTTCTCGTTTTTTGTTTTTGCATCTCTGTGTGCATCAGCGATGGCCCGACGAAGATCATCATCAACGGGCTCATCTGATGCCTCTTCATCTTGATCACCTCCTCCTGCATCTTCATCTTCATCATGGCCTGTTGCAGTATCACCGTAGTTAGGGTACATATCATCATCCTCTTCTTCTTCTTCTTCTTCGTCGTCTTCCATCATAACCCCTCTTTCTCCATGCTTGGTCCAACAATTATAGCTGGGCATGAAACCTTTCCAAAGCAGGTGGGAGTGAATGACTTTCCATTCAGGGTATTGCTTCAAGTTATGGCAATCAACACATGGACAACACATCAAACCATCCGCCTGTGGGTTTTCCTGAGCCACACGGATAAATTCTTCTAGGCCCGATCTGAACTCGGGTAGACGTCGGTCACCGTACATCCATTGCCGCCGGTTCATCTACATCAAATAATTAATTAAGTTTATCAATAAACTATTACAAAACATCATAATATTTATAAATAGTGGAAATTAGCACCGTACAAATGAAAGGGTAAAGTTGTTGCTTAACCTTGATCGAGGAGGAAAGAAAGAGGAGAAAGCTTAAGTGTCGCTCCGGCACCTCATCTCATTTTTATTGTGTGTAAAATCAAGCGGCATCACTCCCTCAGACACATTTCATCGAGCACCTTATGTGCATGCCAAAGAGAAGCAAGTTAGCACTCAACACACACACCTTCTCCTAGCAAAAATGAAGTGAGTGGGGCAAGTTAGCACTCAACACACACACCTCATGAGCTGAAATAGGGCTCGGGACCTTTAGCACCGGTTCGTGTTACGAACCGGCGAACCGGTGCTAAAGGTTCCTCGGCTGACACGTGCCTGACGACGAACCTTTTGCACCGGTTCGTGTTACGAACCGGTGCAAAAGATAGCTCATTTGCACCGGTTCGTAACACGAACCGGTGCTAATGACCCCTTTTAGCACCGGTTCGTGCCAAATCCGGTGCAAAAGCCATCTGGGACAAAAAACCAAAGCCCTTATTTCTACTAGTGTTACTAGTGGAGGAGAAAGGAATGAGCGCCCCGACCCCATTGGGCATCTTTCGGAGGGACTCACCGGCGTACCCACCAACAGCTAGTACATTTAGGTGTGCTAGTACGTTAAGTCGCAGAAAAACACATAAAAGGACGCAAAAAAATCTGAAACTAAGAGAGGACGTACATGGACGTAATATACACATCTATCATGTATGGAAAATTCACATTCATATTCTTCTTACAACCACTCCCTCCATTCACAATTACCTCGTATTCTAGGTTTAGTCAAAGTTAAAATTTAAATATCTAGAAAACAATATTAATATCTATTACTCCCTCCGGTCTCTTTTAATTGACTCAGATTTAGTACAACTTTATACTAAGTTCGAGTCAATTAAAAAGGACCGGAGGGAGCAGTATATAAGATTATAAAACCTATTGTACTATAATCTTCATAAAGTATATTTTCAAATTTAGCATTTGATATTATGAACATTGATATTTTTCTTCTATTCTCGGTCAAATTTTACAAATTTTGACAACACGAGATAATTGTGAAAGGAAGGAGTAAGAAACAAAGGAAAATCAGATTATGGATAGTATCAAATCAAAATCGAAATTTTGTCAAAAAGGACCACCTGCCCCACTGAAATGTTAAAAAGGACCACCTCTGAATGGAATTGTCAAAAGTGCCGTGGCGGCAGCACGGCCAGCCAACGCGTGGCGCCTGCCGCCGCAGCCGGTGGCGGCAGGGCCTGCCGCCGTCAGGCGTGGCGGCACGTCGGCCTCCCTCAGCCGGCCGTCGACGGGGCGTCGCAGATGTCGCCCTGCCGCCATAGCCGGTGGCGGCACGTCGACGTCGCAGGCCTACCAAATTTTCCATCGTACCTACCGCACAACCAGGTTTTTAAAATAATATTAGTAACATCCTACCTTAAATCATATTACGGTTTTAATAATTTCATTACAACTCATATTCTAACATGGCGGTAAGACTTTACGAAAATAATTAATCCTTCATTTTCTAAATAATACGGCAAAAAATTACACAAGACAAAATATTAAAAGACATCATATATATACCTTAATTTGCAGATAGATATTCTTCCAAATAATAATTTACGCGCCACAATAATCCAAGTAATAACAGTGAGAGAGCATGTGCATACTTCAATCCACTTAAAATACACATTAAAAAATATAGTTAAAGCATGCTCCTAACATACGGTTATTAGTTCAACAAATTGCCCATCTCTTTAATTTTCAGCCATACATGCAATAATAGTACGCTGCACTACGTGTTGTTCTATTTCAAATTAAATTACATCCTTCGTAAAATCTCACTCGCTCTACATAATATGCTAATACAATGTTGTTTGCCTAATTAGTAGAGTAAAATATACTACACTACACTACAAATGACAGCTAACTTATGCATGTACGAATAAAATTAGCGATCTACAAGAACTCACCTTAATTTTCTTCTTCTACTGCTTCGTGCACTCAATTAGTGGCTCAATCAGTGACTCAATCAGCTAATCAATCACTAAAGAACAATGGTCTGGCTGTAGTGCTTCGAGCTTGTCTTCTGTGAGCTCTCGTACGCGAAAGATGAGAATAGCATGCGCACGTATGAGAAGAATGGCCTGGCCAGTTGCTCCTTTTAAAGGACGTGAAACAACCACTTTCGGTGGTCACGTTCCTGTACCCGCGGCGGACGTCGTCTCATGTCGGAAAATCATACAATCAATTTTCTGTACAACTACACAGTCTCTAACATAGCTGAAAGTGCAAAAACTAGTGCCAAATAGACTCAAACCGGACCAAATAGCCTCAGAATCACAGACAGGGTGAATCTGAGACAGTCTGCGTGGGAATCAGCGCCGTCAGCGTCGAAATCAGCGCCGTCAGCGTGGTCAAGGTCTGTCGGCCAGCAGCACATGCCACCACCGGTGGTGGCGGCAGGCCCGCCACGTCGACGTGCCGCCACCGGCTAGGGCGGCAGGGCAATGTCCGCGACGCCCCGTTGACGGCCGGCTGAGGGAGGCCGACATGCCGCCACGCCTGGCGGCGGCAGGCCCTGCCGCCACCGGCTGCGGCGGCAGGCGCCACGCGTCGACTGGCCGTGCTGCCGCCACGGCACTTTTGACAATTCCATTCACAGGTGATCTTTTTTGACATTTCAGTGGGCCAGGTGGTCCTTTTTGACAAAAAATCATCGAAATCTGGAGTGAATAGTATCTCACTGATACTATTCACGATCAAATTTGTCGAATCTGTTTCTTGAAAGTTCATCATTAATTAAGCACACAATGACACAAAGATCTACTACCCCCAACCTCGGTCTTTGTAAATCTGTTCCTCCAGACCTCGGTCTGTTTTAAAATTGGGGCGTGCTGAGCGTCCCCCGGGGGATTTAATCCCCCGATCCCCCGGGTCGCCAGCCGCACGATTAACGCGATCGAACCGCTCACTCAGTCCGTTCGGGTCAACGTTTCAGAAAGGACCAAAAAATAAAACAAAAGGCACCCATGAGGCGTCATCCTCCCGATACTTCTATCTCCCGAATCGGCAGCACCGCCGCCGCCCGTCGTTCCATTGTGGCGTCACCGGAGAAGCCTGCCGTGGCGTCGCCCGCGTCGCCGGAGAAGCACGGCGTGGCGGCGTTGATGCTGCAGCCCTCCTCACTCCTCCACCTCCCCCATCAGTGCTCGCTAGCTAGTGTTGCTCCTCCGTCTGCCGCGGCCGCTGCCGGAGAAGCCTAAGTGCATCATCGATGCAACAGCAACAGCATGGTGGAGCAGCAACGCCCGGTGCTCCATTGTAGCAGGGCCGATGCACCTTCGGAGCAGTCGCGCCGTGCCTCGGTAGCAACGCCGGGGAGCTCCGGCAGCAGCCGTGATCTCCGCTCGCCGCTAGTAGCAACACCGCCTCGCGATTGTAGCAGCGCCGGCGGCCGATTGTAGCAGCGCCGTCGCCGGGGGCTTGTAGCTAAGTCGTCGCCTGGGGCTTGTAGCAGCTCTGCCTAGGGCTTGTAGCAGCGAAACCTGTCGCTTGTAGCAGCGCCGCCGGGGGCATGTAGCAGCTTCGACGGCCGCTTGTAGCAGCGCTAGCGCCGCCGGCTGCGTGTAGCAGCGACGCTCTTCAATTGTAGCAGCGCCTTGGGGCAAGTAGTAGCGCCTCTTGCGACTATAGCAGCCGACTGCTTGTAGCATCGACGCTCTCGATTGTAGCAGCGCCGCTGACTGCTTGTAGCATCGACGTTCGTCGATTGTAGCAGCGCCACCGGCCGATTGTAGCAGAGGGGAAGCATGAGGGCGGACGTGGTTTTGGGACGCCGGCAAGCAGCCGCTCCGGTGGTCGATGTAGGGGAGCGCAGCCTGCGCCGGGGCTGCTAGGGTGTAGCGGCGATGCGCGCCATGGCAGGGTTCACCCGACCGGAGCGCGAGAAGGTGACGAGACCCCGGCGGCGCTCGGGATGGAGGCGGAAAAGAGGGAGTCCACGCCGGCCGGCGACCTTCCCTGGCTTTCCCATGGGGGCGAAGGACGTAGGTATTTGGAGCCACGGTGGGGCGAGCGGCGGCGCTTCGTGGGGGCGTGCGCGGCGGCAGCGCTGTGAGGTCACGCGGCGGCCTTGCGTGGGGCGCGGTCATGGCCGCTTTGACCGTGAGGATGAATGGAGGAGGAGCGGTTGTGAGGGGATAAGGTTGTGGTGGGTCCCATCGCTGTCACCATCGAGGAGGACACGCGTCGCGTGTACGAGCCGGAGGAATAAACGCGGGATCCCCCGGGTGATCTGAAGCTTTTCCCTTTAAAATTTTAACACGTAAGGTAAAGCACTACCTTCTTAACCGTATGTGTGTGGGACTCCATATTTTATATCCTTCTATTTCAGTTCGCATACCCGTAGGTTTCCATATCCTTCTTTTCTGATTTAAAAGAGAGAATCTCTAAATCTCGTCGTGTGACTCCACGGTCCACGCCCAGCAAATCTGTTCCGGCCGGTTGATCCATGAGGCAGCGGCATCGGCATCCGACCGCCATGGAGGAGGACCAGGACGAACGGCAGCTTCCTCCCCTCACGAGAGAGCTTCATGCTCCCCGCCGGCGCCAGGTGCTGCATCTCACCTTGGAGCTGCCGCAGAGGAGCGGCCGCGACTACGAGGGCCCAGCCTGGATGCGATCCTGCTTCCTTTACGTCTACCTCGGCGACGAGCAGGTGCAATCGCTGAGGCTTCCCGTCAAATTCAAGGACGTAAAGACGTGGAAGCAAACCATGACATACACCATGGACTTGGGCTGGCGGCGCTTGTTCGTCGGCATCGAGGCCGTGCGCAGGGACATCATCATCCACAAGCTCACGGGCCGCGTGGTGGTGTTCCGTACGGAGGAGCCGCACACCTCCGGCCAAACCGCGGTGATCGGGGCGGCCCGGGTGCCGCTGCTGGACGCACTAGTACTCGGAGATGAGGACGACGAGGATGAGGAGAGCAAGAAAAAGAAAAAGAAAAAGAACAAGAAAAAGAACAAGAACAAGAAAAGGCGCCGCGACGAGGAAGAGGAAGAGGAAGAGGAAGAGGAGGAGGAGAAGAAGCTGTCCGAGGGTACGCGGGAATTCGATGAGAGGGTCGTTCTGCAGAGTTGGCGGTGGGAAGCGGGCAGAGAGCTGACCAATGTTGTCTGCGGCACGGTGGACGTGCACATGTACATGACTGATGCCTGAGCACGACGGCGCCGGCCGATGATGTGCAGGTTTTGGGTGCTGCACTCTGCCTGATGGACGTGGAACATCATCTGCCGCAGTTGCAACATAGGAATAAGAAGAACTTAGATTGTACTCTTGTTTATTTTCTCTTGCAAAACGAGCTAATTGCTTCGAGTATTTCTATTAGCCTGTTTGTAGTTCATACATTTCAGTATACTACTATGGGTTAGAAATTCAATATTTATAGGCATTCACATTCTTCCATTGTGCAGTGTTGGATAGTATCAACCTAGGAATTACACTTCGATGGGGTTAACGAGAATAGGGTTAGGGTGTACGTGTATGATACAATTGGATGTGGTTAACGAATAGGAATTACAGTTGGATGCGCTCACGGTGTATCCCCAGACCCTAGGGTGCGGTGTCGTGCAGTTTAGATTGCCGATCCGGTGCAGTCTCTATTTTTTTGCGAAACCCGATTCTGTGCAGTCCAGATTCTAGATTTCCTTTAACCAACCACACTAAATCACTAATGGATCTACTATGTCTTAAAATTTCACAACAATTTTCAATCTGCACCGTGAGAACAAAATAAGTCAAAATATGTTTAAAATCCAAAATCAAAGAAAATTTAACACCAATGATTTTTTTCCTTTTCTTTTGGTGTATATATTTTTTGGTTTTGGTTCACATTTTGCAACGTATTTTCTCATGACACTCTATGTATACTCCCTCACCAAAATGTAGAGCATATATGTTTTTTCAAAATTCAAATGATGTAAAGTTTGTAGATGAATTCAACATCCACGACACCAAATTAATATAATATAAAAGTATATTTTATGATGACTAATAATGTTAACTTTTGAAAAAACTAAGATGCACTATATTTTGGTAAAAAGGGAGAATGTCATTTTCTAGGGTTTGAGCAATTAGTTGTGTTACTTTTAGAAGTTGATATCAATACTTTTATCATGCATGGTACTCCCTCCGTTCCTATGAACAAGACACACACTACGGTTTCTAAGATTTATCTTCGATCAAGAATTAGAAGCATAGATGATTATATTTGACGGGAAATTCATATCATTAGAAAATATGTTCGGTATGAATCAAAAGATACCATTTTGTTGTCAAAATATATCTTCGAAAAACACACGCTTTCTAACTTAATTATAGGTCACATGACGTCATAATACTATTTGTAGTATGTGAACGTTCTTTTTTTTTTAAACAAGACCCTCAGGCCTAGCTTTATATTGAAAGCTTAAACATAATCTTAGGACATCAGCCCCACAATGGAGGTACCCAGCAAATTCAGCCTCTAAGGCCGTAACATCAATCCTCTCCCTACACTGGTAGAGATAAGACTACATCTACCAAAGCTTAACAGACCACACAACACCATATCTAGTGAGACAACAACATGGCACCACAGCTGTTATGAGCAGAAGATAGCTACCCAACTCCAGCATGGTCACGCTCCTCCCTGCCCAGCTCGCGGAGTTTGTCGTCAAACCTGGAGATGATGACCTTCGTCGTCGTCAGCCTCTTAGCAACCACCAGTGGCTTCCACTGCAGCATAAGAGAGAAAGCTCTATAAAGCGGTGAACTGGGTTTAAACAACACTTTATGTTGAAATACTCGCTCATTTCTGGTAAGCCAAATCGTCCAGGCAAACGCGGCAAACCAAAACAAGGTAATTTTGTTATCTTCCGCACCCTGTTTTTTGAGGAAGAGCTCAGTAAACTCATCCCTAGATCTGGACAACACTCTAACATTAAACAAAGGCGCAATCACACACCACAAATATCTCGCGAATACACAATTGAAAAGAATATGATCTACATCCTCTTTTTCCCCGCAGACCACACAGAGGTCTGACCCAGGCCAACCCCTGCCAACTAATTGTACAGATGTTTGAATGTGCCCTCTAAAGCAAAGCCACAAGAAGTTTTTTTTGTTTTAATGGACAATTCACACTCCACATATCCATCATCCTAACATCTCTCACACCCGGATTAAGGATAAACCGATACATTGATTTAGTTGAAAATTTACCACTAGCTTCAAAGGCCCACTTCACTTTATCTTCTTCTTCATTAAGAACAAGGCCATTCATCATATTCCCCAACTCACTCCATTCCCGGACTTCTACAGGGCCGAAAGATCTGCAAAAGGTCAAGTCCAACCCATTTGCTAGGACCACTTCAGCAACTAAACCATTCTGCTGCTCGCAGCAACCATAAATTTGAGGAAACACAATCCTCAAAGGACAGTCTCCCAGCCAAACATCATCCCAAAAGGATGTTTTCCTACCATTACCCACCATATAAATAGATCCCATCTTAAACTAATGTTTTATTTTGTGTAGGCTTTTCCAAAACTGAGATCCACTAGTTCCCGAGGAATGGTAAAAGCCACCACCACCCATATATTTACTCCTGTGAATTTGGCAACTAAGATCATTAGACCCACTCTCCAATTTATAGTTCCATTTGCTCAAGAGACAAATATTTCTCACTCTTGTGTCCGCAAAACCCATTCCACCAAACTCTTTAGGTCTACACATCTTTTCCCATTTAACCATATGATACTTCTTACTCTCACCGACCTCTTCCCAAAAGAAACGGGCACGCGGCATATCGATCTTAACATGAACCCCCTCATTAAGCAGAAAAAACCCCATAGCATACGTTGGTATACTGTCCAGGCAAGAATCAATCAATATCGATCTTGCACCAGAAGAGGCCATCGCATTAAAGCCATTTTCCAACCTACTCTCAATTTTTTCAGCCACAAACGTTAAATCTTTTGTTAACAATTTGTTACAACTTACAGGTAACCCCAAATATTTCAATGGGAACACCCCCATGTTAGAGTTAAACATATTCGCAATCCTTATTAACTCCTCCTCATCAACTCCCCCATGTGAACATTCTTTTATTGCGTGAATTTTTTTTCTCGGTTGAAACCCACTTGCAACTCTCCAGGGTACACAAATCATGATGTGCACCCAATGCACCCTAAGTGGATCAAGCTCTAGATTAATTCTCGATCGACCAAGAACTAGCAAAACCGTAATTAAATCTCACTCTAGCCAATGATCACCCTTCCTAGGAAAACCCTAAGCCCTAAACCAAATCAACTCCTAGAGTGTTTTTCTTCGAAGAATACATTGACATCTTTGTAAGGAAAACTAGCCCGAATTCAAAAAATGACAAAAATGAATTTGCTAATGTTGTACCGATATTAGTATTTCCGATAACTCTTAGAGATATTTGTAATAATCCACGGTGAATGAAAAAAATGAATTTGCTATAACTGTTTTGAATATGCACGGAACGGATTAACGCTCCACCTTGTTCGAAAAAGAAGAGAAAAAGGTGTCGTACATGGGTGAGAGACTCCATCTTGTTTCAATTCGACCGCATACTTCCATATCTTTCCTTTATTTAAACGGATTCTATCCCATCGCACGTACATTTATCTGTAAAATATATGGAGAAAAAACTCGTTTGATGCCTGCGGAGATGGAGGGGGAACAGCCTGCCGAGATGGAGGAGGAGGAGCAGCCTGCGGGGCAGCAGCTTCGCCTCAAGGAAGAGCTCGGTGTGCCCGGCTGCCGCCGGGTGCTGCATCTCATGTTCGCGCGCCCGGCGATGAGCGGCCACGACTACGAGGGCCCGACGTGGAAGACGTTCAGCACCCTCCACGTGTACCTCGACGGCTACAAGGTAGCCTCGCTGAAGCTCCCCCTCTGGGGCGACGACGTGGAGAGGTGGCGGAGGAACTTCGAGTTCCGCATGGGCTCGGAATGGCCGTGGCTCTGCCTCTGCCTAGAGGTCGTGCGCGAGGACTGCGGCGTGGACAAGCACACGCGCCGCGTGTTCGTGTTCCGCGCCGACGAGCCGCACACCTCGGGCCACACTGCGGTGATCGGGGCGGCGATGGTGCCGCTGCTGGACGCGCTGTTGCTCGGGGACGAAGATGATGACAGAAAGGACGAAGATAAGGGCGGCGAGGACAAAGATGACGGCGGCGAGAAGGAAGATGACGGCGGCGAGAAGGAAGATGACGGCGGCGAGGAGGATGTGGAGGCGGCGGAGAAGAAAAAGAAGAAGAAGAAGATGACGCTCGAGGAGAAGTTTAATGTGGCGAAGGGGACGCGGGTGTTCCAGGAGAGGGTCAAGCTGCAGGGATGGCGGCAGGGGGACGCGGGCGGGGAACCCATCAATGTCGTCTGCGGCTCGGTGATCGTGCTCATGTACTTGAGGGAGCACGACGAAGACGAACCTGCTTGGTGATCTGCATCGGTAATGGTTGGTACGTTGCTGATGGAGGTGGAGCATTGTGTTGCCTGCATTACAACATAGTTTGACCCTGATTACAGCATAGTCTTGCCTCATTACAATATCTGAAGAAATTGGATTATATTTTCGTAGTATGTTTATTTATTTTGCCGAAAAGAACCGCCTGTACGTCAGAGATTGTAGATTGATAAACAGTTATCCCTCTATCATTGTGCATTTTCTTCAGAAACTTTACACTTGTTAGATCTGAACTCTGCACTTTCTCGTCAAGAAGGGCTTTTGAAGTCTTGGAACATAGTACTCTGGACCATTGCGCTTAGTGGTGGTATGGAAAAGTATATACCCTATAAAAACTTTGAACTTGTGGATCCTCGCTCAAGAAGACTGCCACTGTAGCTTCGTTTTGTCCAGCGTGTATTTCTACGCCTGATTAGTACTTTCTTCCTCCTTTCATATCTTTCTTTTCTTCTGTTTTTGTGCTTGTTGCCGCAAGTTCTGTAACAAACTTCTTTCCTTTCCTTCTTGGGTTTCCTTTCATTCAAAGGAATTACATTTGTTTTTTGGAGAATTTGGATCCTTGTGACTTTTTCCGATGATGATTCTTGGATACACGTGATCGAAATCCATAGGGTTTCTCATCGAGGATCATTTGTGCTACACTCGCAGCTCTTGTTAGAATTCATTGTTTTTCTGTGGTATCAAACACTTCTTGATCCAAATTTATGTAGTTTTCTAATCCTATATGGACTTAAAAGTATGTGCCACTCCAATTATGTGTTTTGGGAATCCTAAGAATCGGATTGAGAGAAGTCCAATTTCCCCCCTAAATTTGTTGTAAAAGTCCAATCTCCCCCCCTAAATTTGTTGTAAAGTTCAGTTTACAGCCCTCAACTCTTACTTGGTTCTAATTTCATCCCTAAACTTTAAAAACCGTTTGGAATACACTCCTTTCACTGTTTAACTAGTTTAAGCCAAGTTAGACACATCAGTCAGGTTTCTCCAGTATTTTAACTAAATATACTCGTACATGTATTGAGATCTCACATGTGAGACAAGAGAAAAGATTATGCGCTTGTTGACTGAGAACATACAAATGTGCATTCGTTGATTTTGGTATACCAGCCCTAGCATGCATGTACGAGAAGGTACATACATATACGGTTATATTTTGACTCAGGCCAGCATTGATTTGTCGTACATGAAAAAAAACGCAGAGCTTGCAAAAACAGTGAAAGGGATGTACTCTGACCGGTTTCTAAAATTTAAAGTTGAAACTTAAACCAAATTAAACTTAGTTGCAAACTGAACTTTGAGACAAATTTAAGAAGGTAAAGTGGACTTCTCTCAATCGGATTCCAGCTCAAAACATTTCAACCAATAGCCAACAGACTTTCTACCAATAGAACGCCATATCTAATCTGATGTGGCATGTAAGTACGGAAGTAAACCACGAGCAACTGTGCGCACTGTTTCTGGTACCAGCAGTGCGCCAGTCTATCAGTGTGGCATAAACCCGGAAAAGCATATCTGAACCCGGGCACAAATACTCCCTTTTTCTGGACCATTCATTTGCCCTGCAGCTTCGTGGCCCACGTTGGTAGACGTATTTATTTCAGTCTCCGAAATTGCCCCTGGCTCCCGTACAGGCCCTGCTCATGTATCCATTCGCCGCCGGATGTTCCTCGCCGATGAGTGCCACGCCCTCCTGGCCTCCTCCCTTTGCACTCCCCCGCTGCCTCCACCAAAAACCATCGGAGGGCGTCGCCGGCTGCCAGGACGAGAGCCGCCATCGTCCACTTCGAGGCCGCGCATCGCGACGCTCCCGCGGCGGGCGGATCTCCTCGCGGCGCTCCCGAATAGCGACGCTCCCGCGGCGGGCGGAGCTCCTCGTGGCCACGTTGAGGGACGCCGTGCCCGCGCTCGCCGTGGAGGTGGACGCCGCTGAATTAGTTGCTCCCCTCGACGTGGGCTTCTTCCCCTCCCCTGCCGCTCCCTCCCTCATGTTCGTCGACCCACCCCGACAGCTCACCCGCCCCGCGCGCGAGTCCTCCTCGTCGTGAAAGCCGTCTCCTCCCTCAGCGCCACGGCCACATCCTGCAGCGGTACCCTCAATTCTGCTCTTCCCCTAGTGTCTGATGACCTGCAAGTACGGCGCGGCGCTCCGCCTTAGCACCCTGTAGCATACACACGTATTCGTATGTTTCCTGATTTATGCAGGCCTGTCAGTCCTAAAAAAAATCTAGGTGGCATATGTCCCAGCCAAAACGTATGGTCCAGAAAACGAGCTCAGATGAGCTCGGGACTAGAAACGCCTCGTCCGCATAAACCGTTCTACTGATTGTTCGGTTCTTGGCATGCCCGCTTCTCCAGGCATAACATGGGGCGCGTTTGGTAGGCTAAGCCTGAATCCTGCACCACGACGTAGCGAGACGGACGTCCCTGCGCATCGCGAACGGACCATAGATCATTTTTGGCTCATCGTTTGGCAGTCTGTGCTGCATCAGTCCGAACACAGGTGCAGATTGTTTGGATGCCTGGATGCAACGCTCCATCTCTGTTCAGCCACAGCACATGTGTTTGGTTGCCATTTTTGGCAACATGACAGTGTAATATATGGTGACCTTACCATCACATAATGGCACACAGGAGCTCAAACACGATCATAAGCACATCACACGGTTATACACAACGAACAGAGTACTTAGTTTCTAATCTAGCATCAGAATGGTAAGACGCGTACCTAAACCTGGGGGCAGACTACCCAGGTCAAAAGCATTGTTCAACAGCCTCTACAGGCCAACATGACAGTCACATAGCACAAAAGCAAGTGTTTAACAGCCTCCTAGAGGCCAGCACAACTACTGAGGGCGAGGATCAGACATAAACAGAGACAACGATCAAGCAGCAGCACCTTAAGGGCGAGGATCAGCATAAGGGCCCTCGCGGTGCCTCTTGCAGCTGAAGATGCTCGAGCAGGATGTCTCCTTCCTGAAGACGTCGACCTTGAAGCCATCATCCAGAGGGGTGAAGACGATCGTGTCGTCGACGCGGAGTAGAAGCCTGGTGGCGAACTCGCTCCATCCCTTGATGAAGCCGACGTGTTGGCCCGTCCACTTCAGTTGCAGCTTCCACTCGCAACGGTGGCCCATGTACAAGCACACCTTCACCGGGGGGCCATTGTTCTTCAGCTTGTACTTAGTGATCAGGAGCTGCTCCATGTAGGGCGGCATGGTGAGGGCAAGGAGGTCGTGGCTCTCCACCTGCACGAAGAACGCCGGCAGACGCTGCCTGGCAGCGTGCCCCAGGTCACCAGGACGGCCGACGTGAACCATTGGCGCTGTGATCTGGCGGTGGGCTTCCATGAACGCTACGTTGGGGTCAAGAAGCTGCACCCGGACGGCCATGTCCCTTGCGTCTAGTATGGGCCCTTCCGAGAACATTTCCAGGAAGGTCCGGTTCTACAGATGCAATGACAATGCAAAGAGTTAGCAATGACAAGATCAAGTCCAAGCACAAGCACAAGCACTATGAAGTTCATCATGGTGCTTGAGCTTAGCATTGTCAAGCACAAGCACAATCATGGACAATAGCAATGCAAAGCACAAGGACTGTCATGGACAATGACAATGCCAAGCCAAGCACAAGCACTATCATGGACAATGACAATGCCAATGCCAATCACAAGTACAAGCACCGTCAAGCCAATCATGGTGCTTGAGTCTGACATTGCCAAGCACAAGCAATGTCATGGACAATGCCAATGCCAAGCTCACAAACACTGTCATGGACTTGACAATGTCAAGTCCATCATGGTGTTTGAGCTTGGCATGGCAAGCAGAACCACTATCAAGAACACGCATGCACATTACCATGAATCATATCTACATTCACATCGATCTGAGCGGCCGGACAACTATATGTGATCTACAATGTCACCTAATCGATCTAAACAAGCGGAGGAGGAGTCTATTCAGGGTACTTACGATTGGGTGGAGCGAGAGCGGCCCAGTCTGAGGAGGAAGAGGACGCGCACAGGCGCCGGTAGGTCCTCGAGGAGGTCGCACTCCAAATCCGGGTGGAGGAGGAGGCGGAGCCGGAGCGTAGGTCCTATGGTAGGGCGCCGGTGCCGCGGTCGGGAAGCGGGACGCCGATGGTGTTGTCGGTTGCCGACGAGCACGAGGTCGGCTGAACCCCGGCGGCGGCGCGACGCGCGACGCGCCATTGGGTGCAGCCGGACGTGGCATGCCCCATGGCATTGGGCGTGCATCGGGGTCGACGCGAACCCCGATGGGGGCTCCATCTCCCTGCTGGAGCCCGGTGCACCTGCCACCATTGCAGCTGCCCTCGTCGTCGGAAAACCCTAGTGGGGAGGGGGTAAAAAGACCCCTATTGTCGAGGGATCCGCCGGTCGAATCCCGGCGGCTCGAAGAGCGAGGACGGCGGCGCTGCGAGTTGCCACGCCGGCCGGCCTCGTGCTCGCGAACGGCGACGACCGATTCAACACCGGCATCGATCTGCGCCGCCGAGTTGTGGCCTCCGGCCTCGTACTAACGGACGAGGCGCATGAGCGTCTTGCTGGACCTCGTGGCCGTCGACCGGACGGCTGGATCCGTCGGCGCTGGAGAGGAAGGCGGCGGAGGAGGCCATGGCGGCTGTTGATGCGACAGGGCGGTGGCTCACGGTATCTCCCACGCTTCTCCACGTGTGCAACCGTTGCACGCGGGCGTGCAAAATGGCACGACAACGGGACAAGCCCGATGGAAACTGTCGTTTCGCCGTTCCTCCAGGGCTGTCCCAGAGGTGCTTTGAGAACCGGTTGGGCCACAACGCGAACCTCTTACAACGGGCCGGTTTTTGCTGGGCCATGTCTGTCCTTGTTCCTTAGAAAAAAATCAAGTTCTGGCGACATCCGCATGCAGGGCAACCGCCGAGAGGGAAGGGTTAAGTTGGAATGAACAGGAAAAGGCAAGACTGGAGTTCTCAAGTACTCCCTCCGTTCCTTTCTATAGTGCCTATTGTTTTTTCACTTTTGTTTCAAAATATAAGAGTAAAGCTTTGTTTTTTTGCAAAGAAGCCCTCCCACCGTTCTGTTCTGGTCCACGAGATCTGCAAACGAATTTGTTTCCATGCATAACATAAGGTAACCGATATGTTAGGTGCTGAAAACGTGGAGCCAATCTATGCTCGCACGTCTCCTCTCTATATTACTCCGTCCGCACGCCCCCTCTGTAGTCGCATGATCTCAACGAATCTAGCCAATCTCACGTATTCCTCCGCTGGCTGATCTCACGTAGACTCCTCGGCTGGAGTATTAGCTGGCCGATCTCTCGATCTCCTCGGCTTGAGTCTAGGCCTGTGTGTGCGCGCGGGAGAGACAGAGAAAAAAAGCGCCAGAGAAAGAAGAATAGCGGGGGAGAGGGAGGCCTTCACGCGATCAGTTAGATCGAGAGGATTTCGCCAGCGAGAATAAAGGGAGATACGATCCTCCACGCGAACGGTTATGGCAACCTCGGATCTGATTTGTTTTCCTTTTTTCTCTCTCACATCGGTAGGGGGTTTTGTGTTAAAACAACTGCTTGCGCTAATTTCCGTGCCAAAAAAGAATAGGCACTATAGAAAGGAACGGAGGGAGTACCATCTTATTGATTTATTCCGAAATAACATTTCAAGTCCGCATTCTATGCACTGCCACTGTGCCACACATGCTCCCGATATACAACTGTTACAACATCTGACAAAAAGTTCCAACAAATGAGAGGTTTTCCGCGTTATGTTACACTAGTCCATCTTAGATTACTGCATTCTGACCTCCACACCAGCATCTTCCAGGTGCTCTTTCACTGCTAGGATAGGAACCTGTATCAAAGCAAGAGTTTGAGGTGTCAAATTCAAACCCAATAACAGGTGCTGATTCTACACCATCGAGAATGTGTTCACTAAGCTGATTGAAAGAACAATTAGGACCCAAAGAAAAGTGCAGTTGTTGGAAGAAATCAGCCATTTTAGAATTCAGGATGGGCAAGGATTTTTAACATACTGTGGATATGAATGAATACAACCTCATGGCCTTTGTGGAACGCGCAACATATTAACAACACTGAGATAATGGATAGTGATGTATACACTATTAGGAGAAGATGGCATGATTTGTTCAAAAGAAACAATACCTCTTTCCGATGGAAAATGCCAGCAGCAAGAGCAGCCGAAGCATTTGTTTTCTCAAAGACTTCAGAAAAATGTTCCACGGAACCAGCACCACTGCTTGCGATGACAGGAATTGTCACAGCATCCGATACCATTTTGATCAAATCAATGTCAAATCCACATCCCTGACCTGCAAGATAAAATGACATAATACAAAATGGCTTTACAACACTAAAGCACAAGCAACAAATTCACAAGGTACATGCAATGTAAGAAAATTATATGCTGCTCCGTACAAGTTATACACTATATCTACAAAGTCCAATGGTAATCCAAAACAGTAGTTGTGCATAACTTATATAAACAATGTTGATGTACTGATGACGATAGGTTGACTTGTAGACTTCAGATGATATATACAAGAAATACAGTAAAATCAACATTAAGTACCCAATCACACATGAAACCATAAATAAACTCCAAAATAGAACATCGAGATTGCCAAAAGAAAACCATATAGCAAATTTCATGCAACTACACACTTTGACTAAACTACAGTACCACAAAACTACACTTTCAAAAGTGCTTCACAGCACCGCAAGTCCTTCACTCTCGCACATAACTATCCCAGAAGTACAATTTAATGAGTTCTCGTTCCATTCAACAGACTCTGACCAACCAGAGCAACCAATAACCAAAGCATGGACCAGGCGTGTTATCAGCCTTTAGCCTCCATAGTCCTCCATTGACTATAAAAGGGGTATGCCATAACTCTATTTTGTGATAGGTACACCCTGTTTATTAAGAATGTTCCACTTATGTGTTTCTAATTAAAAAAATGTATCTCTATGAATGTTTGGTAAAAGCATAAGCCAGCTTGATGAAAAGTACTGACAAATTAATTACAAGATTCTTGATACCGCTTCAGAGGCTTGAGCAAGAGATTAAGAAGTTCCAACCAGTTATTATGCAGGGCATAACAAGATGAAACATACTGTATCCAAGCTTTGTTGTACTGGCATAAAAACAATATTCAGCATACCATCACAATCAATGCAGTTCAGCAGTATTTCTCCCGCGCCCAATTCTTCCACAGCTTGTGCTAGCTCATATGCTCCTATAGGCCGGCTATCACGCCCACCGCTTACCTGGAACAAAAATAGATAGACGATTATACTGGTAGATAAGAACAAAACAAAGACAGTAAAGGTATATCATGCAAAAAACAGAGACACCAAAATTCTACTAAGAAAGATCTAGTATCTTAATTGCTACTACCTCCGTTCCCAAATATAAGATGTTTTGGTAGGCTAAAATAGCCTATCAAACCATCTTATATTCTGGACCAGAGTTAGTACTAGATATGAGACATGAACACGTTGCACACATACTGCCTGTACCTGAGAAGATTGTACTACGAAATACCTGCAGGGATCCCCTTTTTTGAACAGACTGGTCTAAATCTTTTTCATAAGCATTGAGATGGGTACTAAATAAATCTTTGTATGATGATACCCAAATGCATGAATGGCATATGATGATAAATCAAAACAGTTAAAGCAGTTAAAGGGACTCACCGTGCACTGGTACCATGCATATTCTTCACCTAATGGACCTGAAGTACAGGAAATGTGAGAACATTTAAAAGGTGAATGTTGATTTCAAGGGATATATGCGAGCATACCTTTACTGGACACTTTCACAGTTTTAAATTGCACCTCATCTGGACTTTTGACATATACTCTTCGGGGATCAATACTTACAACTACAGCCTGAGATGAGAAGAAGCTTCGTTACCATGAGTGACTAACAGGTTATCTAGCTATTCTACAAATTATTGAAAAAAAAAACAGTTCCTTCATCTGAAATAGAGATAAACACACTTCATGAGTTTCAAATCAGAGTTCATTAATTGAAAACAATTCAAATCAGAATTCTACAAAATAAAAATTGATGGAGCTAAGGGTCCCAGTTGTTAACCACAGGGAAGGACCGAATGTGCATAGTGGAAACAAAGGCTCAGGCACATAATAATTTTATGATGTTACATGGAAAAATTAATAATGGGGACTACTTATGAAAATAATTCCAAGCGTCATTCCCTGTGCAATGAAAATGTAGAAGACGATCGATCATCGGTGCATAATTTTGTCGGTTAAGGAAAGATAGCTGGAGTTTGGTCTTAAAAAAAGATTAAGATGGTTTCCCTATATTGAAATATGGTAAGCGTAAACAAATTAGGCTCAGGCACATAATAATTTTATGATGTTACGTGAAAAAACTAATAATGGGGACTAATTATAAAATTATTCCAAACATACTTTCCTTTGCAATGAAAATGTTGAAGAGGATCGATCATCAATGCATAATTTCGTCGGTTAGGGAAAGATAGCTGGATTTTGGTTTTAAAAAAAGATCGCTGGAGTTCGATTCAGGTTTCTTGGAATATGGTTGGCGGAATGAGAACTTGTTTATGACGTTATTCAATTGTTCACAATATTAATTTCCATGAGAATGAAATGCTAGTATAAACACAAGCACAAAAGGGACTTGTGGAGATAAATAAAAATAAACCTGATTTCCATATACTCTAGAAATCTGCTCCAAGCTGCTTTTCCCTGTCTTTACCTGATAACAGGAAGGAATTATGCTATGGGGAATTAGCTGCACATTGTGGGGGAAATAAGAATACATACACCAGTCTGTAAATAGGCTTCAGCAGCAAAAACAGCATCACTTCCAATTGAGATCTTGTCAGCGCCAGACCTAAAATATTCTGATGCCACTTCCAAGCTTGAATAGTATCTGGGAAGAGATAAATTGACATCATTATTCGTCATAGCTGATTTATTGGTATTGACTAGCATCAATATCACCCCAGAAAATGTGGGGGTGCAGTTGGACAGGAGGAACATAAAAAATATGATACATGGAGAGTAGTAAGTAGGCCGTAGTACCAACAAATAAGATAGTAAACGGACTAACACCAACCAGAGATTGGAACATAAAGGAATAAAATCAGGGAACTCTGGGTACTGATATAAAAATTATCTCATCAAGTCAACAGGAATTTATATTGTTAATCTGACAGGGATCAACAATAGCTCAAAAAGGTAATGACTCCACACATGATGATATCTACCATGTGGGCTGGGCCATACATGCTGACCTTCATGTGATGACCTCCATCATAGTTCAATCGTATGAAAAAAGAAAGATGTATGTATAGCAGTAGCACCGTTGACTAAAAATTGGAGAGGAGCTAACCTTCCACTTGCATCTGTGAAGTCTCTTATACCCCCACCAACTGTAAGTGGCACAAAAACTTTTTCAGATGCACAACGTAGTACCTACCAATACCCCCACCAACGTTGTACAAACATGTCACTTTACCAGATAAAAGCAAGTTAATTGAAATAATCAATTGTTACCAAACAAAAACAAACCTCTAGCATTGGCAAATCACCCAATGGAAAGGCACGGAAACCAGTTATATTCAAGAAGCTGACCTAAAGGGAATATGTATTAATGGTGTCAGATAATATATTCATTAAAATAAAATATGACGGTATGTAGAAAAGTACCTCATCAGCCCCATCTATGTAGTATTGACTTGCTAATTCCACTGGCTTGCCAAGGTTTCTCACCTATAAGCATACAAAGATATTCAAGTACATAATGCTTATGTTTTTGTAGAACAATAAAATATTTTCCAAACCATTTCAACTAACTATCCCTAAAAAGTTAATAAGAACTAGCCCTAAGCTGCCAACTTAGAAAGTTTTGATACTCTTAGGATCAGCGATAAAGTTTGGTACCTCTTTGCTACTACTATGATCTCTTACATCATACTGGTCACCTTTTGTCACCACAAGATCCCCATTATCATTTGACCGAACATCAAGGCATGCTATCACCTGCAAATTTCAAGGCAACAAGTATGATCAGAAAGTAAACCTGTGTTCGAGATGGCAATGGAAACTGTGATGAAACACTTGGGAATAAAGAGCTTACTCTCTTTGCAAGTTTTGATGCTTTTTTATGAGATGGGACCTGCATTGCAGATATTTGTGAATATATGCTAAAAAATGAAAAATGAACTGCAAAAAGTAAATCCCCACATGATGATTACCTTTGCCCCTGAAGAGTTGGGACTGAGAAACTTTTCAAAAATGGAAAGTCCAGTAGCTGCACGAAACAAAAGAATATAGTAAATGTACGCTGGAAATCATAGAATATATACATTACTTTCCAGTAGGGACTTTAAAAGATTCAGGCAAGTCAAGCTATCAGAACACTATTTGTCATGTATATTCACTATTAAACTACATATTTTACCTCCACTCTTCTCTGGGTGAAACTGAACTGCCTGAATGTTGCCCATCGAGATAGATGATATGAAGCTCTGGCCATAGTTGCATGTGGACGAAATCCAGTCTCTGTTCGCATCCGACTAAGCACATAGAAAGAAAGACACAACTCAAATTTCCGAGACCACAACAAGAGGAAACATCTAAATGGAGTTGCTCCTTACAGGTGGAGCGTAATAGGAGTGAACAAAGTACACATGGTGGCCATCAACTCCTTGCAGCAGCTGTGTATCCTTGTTAATCTGGAGGGCGTTCCATCCAATGTGAGGCACTATGAGACCCTCGGAAGAGTCGAATCGCCTGACAACTCCAGGTATCACACCAAGGCCGCTTACTGCAGTAGCGAGTGCACTATCAGCTCATGCTCAGTAACATGTTCTCAAGCAAGTAGAATGCTCTTATCTGCCTTACCCGGGCCATTTTCCTCGCTGGAGTCGAATAGCAGCTGAAGGCCGAGGCAGATGCCAAGGAAGGGGCGGTCCCTGCGGATGTACTCGCGAAGCGCGTCGGCCATGCCTGTGCGGGTGAGAACATCCATGGCGGAGCCGAAAGCTCCGACCCCGGGGAATACGAGGCGGTCGGCGGAGAGGATGTCCTCGGGGCTCCGCACGTCGCGGATGTTGAAGCCGAGGTGGCGGATGGCGTTGCGCACGCTGCGGACGTTGCCCGCGCCATAGTCAAGCAGCGTCACCGCTGCGGCCATCGACAGAAGGAGACGCAGCCGTGAAGCCATGGACGGGACAAATTCTGGAGAGGGAGGGGGTGGGGATAATCAGAGTGGTCCTTACTGTTGGCGTCGCTGGACGCGCGCACGGAGAGGGAAGCAGGGTTGCGCCGCTGGTTCCTCTTCGTCGGACGACCGGCAGAGCAGGGTATGGCGTGGTTGGCGGCGCCGGTGGCCATTGCCCCCTGCGGCGGCGGCGGCGGCGGCGGCAGCATTTGTCTCTTTTGGTTGTTGGCTCTCCCTACTCCCGAGAGCCACACGGGCAAATGGAAAATTCAATCAACTTAGGCCCAAATGAGCCCACTTGCGCTCGGCCTCGATTAACAGATTAACGGGCCCCTGTTAGTATTACATTATTACATTATTTATAAAAGAGATATTTTAATATCGAGCAAATAGCAAATTACACCAGGCATCTGCAATTCTTTTTTTTTACATAAGAACACATATATTATAAGATGCAGCAGGCCGCCTCATTAAAAACCTTCCAGTCCCCTTAGGTACCCTGGTGAGGAAAAGAGTGCGAAAGAAACCTGCTGCCCAATGATTACAGAGTGTTCTTACAATCTAGAAAAATCAGGTCCCGAACGTAGTCGGGAACAGAGTCACATAAAATAGCACTAACACCTGATTTTCCTACTTGCGCCAAGACATGAGCAACGCCATTGCACACACGGTCCACCTTTGAGACGACGATGTCACGAAAGATCTTCAGAAGTTCCCGTGCCTCTAGAATGAGTGCCCAGCTTGGAGATTGTTCCACGGACTCAGACGATATCGCCATCACAGCACGGAGACAATCATACTCCAAGATCGCTGGCCACCGTCGTAGATTGATCAAGTGTCGAATTCCTTCAAGACAAGCCAGCACTTCCGCTTCCTCGGCGTTGTTGCAAAAAGGAATAAATTTCCATTCCGTTAATATATATCACTTGCCCCAGCTAATCACGAATGATGATCCCAAGTCCAGCGTGCTTCGACACCGAGTCCCATCCAGCATCAACATTGGTCTTTATTCTGCACCAAAGATATAAATGATACACACAGCCAAAAAAAATACCCCACCATGGTGATTAATTACTCGCACCCTCAACACTCTAACCATCACCAAAGGCAACACCGGAACTACAAAAGAGATTCTCCAAAAAGCAACCCCTCCAAGAAAAAAATAATGCACAAACATTGCCATTGCCCGACCTAAGATCTTAATTTTTCAACCTGAAGGATGTCCGAGTTCCCAAAATAATGTCTTCAACAAGGTCATTGCCACGTCCAACCAATAAAGGGCAAACATTGGATTTTCACCCTGAAAATCTTGACTACGGTACTCGACAAGCACTACCAAAACTGAACTCCCCCATGCTGCCACCCCCAATTTCCGAGGCCGCTGCTACAAATCACCAATCATGAGACTTGCGGGCACCACGTGCGCGGTTTGGACAGGAAGAGTCCCAAAGCCAAGCCCGCCCAGGATCACATGAAGCAAAGTCTCCATCGCATCTGGGATGCCGCCTCCGTCGTTACCTTCTGGTCTTCGAATCATAGTTGTCTTTACATTTCCCGCCTCTGTCAACACCATGAAAATCACAACTTCGACATGTCCGGTGATGTCAGCTGAAAGCGGATCCTCGCAACATGCTCCCTTGAAGCCCCACGGGGTGATGTTTGTGGACGCGCACGACCGTATCCCCTTCAATCTAGGGTCCGGGGCACTTCACCAATCAGTGAAGACCGTCGGTGGAGAAATCAAGTACTTGTTTGTAGCCTGATTGGAGGCAAGCGCAGCAACAACAGAACGACGACTTGGATGGAAAAAGGACCTTTAGGGCCGCCACCCCTACCTCCTTTATTTTGGAAGGGGACGGCACGAGAGAGGTACCTCTCCACTGACCATCCACCAATCATGAAGGGTGACAAGGTCGATGCCCCAAGACATGGAGTCGGAGGAGCTGCACCGATGCAGACCAACTAAAGCTCCAACCCTCGCCCGAGGGTCGACGCTGCCCAAACCCCGCACCATAGCATGAGGGCACCGCCCCGGCTTCGGTGCTCCGATGACTGGACGTAGACGCCCGAGCCCCGCCTCAGTTCATTGCTGCCTTCCTCCCCCAAGTCGCCTATGGCAGATTGGGAGCCCCCACCGTGGTAAGGTCCACGTGGCAGCGGCGACCGATGGTTCTTCGGTTCTGGCGACGCTAGGGTTAGCCCCCCTCCTGGTGCCACCCTCGGGTGCGGCACGGGAGAGGGTATGTGTGCATCACCTCTTCAACGGAGATGATGGTGTTACATACGAAAAAATACAGCTATCACTACTCTCAAACAAAAGCAATTTGGAATTCATATACTCATATCAAATCGAAATGTGGAATTGTGGTAAAAAAATAGACTAGGAATTCTCAAGCCAAAATCAGCTAGAGCTACCTTCGATGCTCCAATTACTGGGGCTACGCTTGATGGAAACTCTGAACCTGCCCAATCAGATCTTTATGAAAACCTAAAAGGAGATCAGGGCATGTGCAATGTTGAGCGTTTAAACTCTCAAGCGAAGGATAAAAGGGAAATTAATCATAGCGTCCGGGAGAGGAGTCCCTGGCTCCAATGGAGGGCCTCCAGTTTGAGGCGCTTGTTGTTCCAATGAAATTTGGTCTGATTTTTGTGCGGCAAGACAAATTACAACTAATCGCATGACGCCTATTGACCAGGATCGATCGAAACAATTTTTGATTTGCTAGGACCAAATTCATGGCGCCTCTAGAGGAACGCTGCCCACGCCCTAGAGGAGGCTAACCAACAACTCCTCCAACGCGTCATGGCCGTCTTCCGTGAACGGCTGCCTACGGAGGAGGCTGGCCAGCTCAACCCTGATGCCCTTGTGGATAGAATTGAAAGAAGAGTTTCTGCTACCTTCCTAATGATGTCCTATAGTGGAAGAGTAACTGTGGTTAATTCTCTCTTGACCTCCATTGCTACTTTCACAATGTGCTCTATTCAAATTAATCCAAAAAATTTGGAACATGTGGAGAAAATTAGGAGACACTATCTTTGGAACAAGAAAACAGAAGATGGAGAAATGCAACTCTCTTGCATCTTGGGATATGGTTTGTAAACCGAAGAAAATAGGAGGGTTGGGTATCATAAATTTGAAGATACAAAATCAAGGGCTGTTACACAAATACCTGCATAAATTCTATAACAGAGATGATACTCCCAGGTGAAACTTATTTGGAATACCTATTACACTAGCCAAATTCCTCAGATCATGAATCCTTGTGGCTCCTTTTGGTGAAGACATATTTAAACTCATACTAGTTTACGGACCGTCAAGGTGTTGGATGGTAATTCTACACTTTTCTGGAATGATAACTGGCCCCATTCAATTTTATCTGAAGAATTTCCTAGAGCCTTTTCCCTCTCCAACTCGGAGGACGTTTCTGTGCAAGAGTTTCTCACAGCTGGCCATCTGGCTGATAATTTTTTTTCCTTCCTCTTTCTCCTGAAGCTCTTGATCAATGGACCTATAATTGGGGTACAGATAAATATTCATCTGCCTTATTCTTTAAATTTTGCTTCAGGGAGATACACTCTCATGTTTCCATCTCCTGGCTCTAGAAATCAAAATGCATCCCAAAGATGAAGTTCTTCTGCTGGCTTATTTTAATGGATAGACTTAATACCAAATACATGCTTAGAAGGAGGCACTACACCCTTGATTCAGGGTACCACTGCCTGATGTGTACCATACCTCCAGAGGAAACTATTGAGCGTCTTATTTTTCACTGCCCCTTTAGCCAGGAATGTTGGACAACATTAAACATCTCCTGGCAGAAATATGGCAATAGACTCCAGATCATTGAGCAAGCTAAACCACAATGGGCAAGACCCATGTTCATGGAAATTTTCATAGTAGGAGCCTGGAGTATCCGGAAAGAAAGGAATAACTTCTTATTCAACAACATCACACCAGAATTGGAATCCTGGAAGAGAAGGTTCATTCGGGACTTCTCCCTACTAATTCATAGGACTAAGGAAGACCTGCATCCCTTTATTTCAAGTTTTGCAAATAATCTCTCTTTTCTTTTCTTTTTGAGTCCATCCTGTACAACGTAATCTTTGTGGACTTTGCCCCAAGTGGGATCTATTAATTAATATACAAAAGCAATAGGAGCCTTTCCTATTGTTAAAGCTTCAAAAAAAAAAGCCGAGCCACATAGGATTCTTGAGCCAAACGCTTGTACACTCGCCGAAGAAAACCGTCGCAAACTGAGCAGCTTGACCAGAATACGGAGTTCACCATCATGCAACACTTACAATGGAGAGACAGAGGCGTGAGCGTATGACAACAGATCAGATAGAGGCAGACGCGAGAGAACGAGAGGAGGACACGGACGAAGAACGATGACGAAGCTAGGCCATCGCGCCCACCAACCGACAGCGAGTAGGGCAGTTGTCTAGTGTTAAATTTAATTGTTTTTATCTAAACTTGTAATATATAATAAATTTGAATGAAAATTTAAATTTATGTCAAATTGCGGGTTTGTTTAAAAGCCATTTGGGGGACGTTGCTGGGCAGAGGCGTCCCTAAAAAGCGGCAACCCGCACCGACATACCTCACAAAGTGCATCTTAGATGTTCTAGGCATATCGATGACTAAAGTCTTAAACGAGGCTATGCTTCAGCCATCGACTGTGAAACCGTTAAACATCAACGAAAAACACATACTCCCTCCGATTCATATTAATTGACTCTAATATGGATGTATCTAGACACATTTTAGTTCTAAATACATCTATATTGAAGTCAATTAATATGAATCGGAGGGAGTAATAGCTTTAAACGAGAAATATTGATCACCTTTCTGGGTTGTGGCACAGGAACTGCCATCCCTTTCTGAGTTGTGGCAGAGGAACGGCCATCCAAAATGCAGCAAAGACAGAGTGAAACTCCCTAAAGCTACCAAGAACTCCAAAAAAACTGCCGGTAAACTGTATTTGGAAGAGCACTCTGGCTGTGGTTCAGTTTATAAAGATATCTTTATACAAGCCACAATGCAAAGCAGATCGGCAGTCAATCTTGCTACAATACTTTAACATATCATTATGAAGACACAGTAAACCTGAGTGGTTAATTAATTACAGTACTCTAAAACCTGGCAGTTCATGCGATCAGTGATGTTGGTGAACACTAGCAGAGATGCTCCTTTTCCAGTGAAAATACACGAGCACGCATCTTGAACTGGGTCCAGCTCATGGTAAGATCACCATGTGCATCTCCGCCTCACAGTAGTCCCTCTGATGTTGTCGTATGTGCACCCCTTCACTATTTGATTTTCTAGCTTAAAGATGATGCAGTATCTTATTCCCAATCCTCATGTTGAGTCTTTATTTGGAGCTGGAGCAGTAGGTGGTGCCGCTGGTGGGCGAGCCATATCTAAGTTTTGCATCTCGCTTGCAAGCAGTGCCCTTCTTTCTTTCAAGAAGTTGAGCCGGTTTGTCAGCTTAGCTAATGCATTTGGTGGTCCGCCCCCAGGTTCCTGAATGTATATGTAGTTGCTTAAATTCAGTCCATAAACTGGCAGCAGCAGCAGCAGAAGCACCGACAAACTTTAGTAAGGCATAGAGATTACCTCCGTTCTAATACTTGAATACGCATTCGGTCCTTGAAGCCTGTTTAGATGTGGGCTATTTGAGTTTTGCCTTGCCAATCTTTGAGCGCCTGAGAAAAATCAAGCATTTTAAACTACTAGTACTAGAATCATTTCTATTAACTTTTTCTTTTTTGGGCACAATTGTTCTAAATGAAGATCAAGAAGTATGGTTATAGATATTACCACCTCAACATTTGTTGTGTTAAAAAGTTAGTACTCAGTTGCAGCTGGTGAGCTGGCTTACCTGTTGAAGATGAATGCTGTGTAGCTTGCCTCCTTAATTGTTCGACAAGCTCCGCCTGAAATGAGAATAATGGAACTGAGCAACCGAAGAACTAAAAGCACAACCAGGTTATATTTTCGTCCTGTCATCCTTAACTTCAATGAGCCTGGATTCTTTGCTACGTAATCTATATCTTTTCTTTGGTGTCTACAGTTTCGAATCATGCAAGACAACAAGGACATTTAGTTCTTTTGGTATAGTTTTTACTGGACACTTCAGGCATATCAGGTTCTTCTTGTTTATCTGTAAATATCTGGACAAATCCATGACTAACTTGCTTATACAGTCTACATTTTCCATTCCAGATATTAGGAATAATATTAGACCATTCATAGGGACGTTACAGCAGAGTAGCAGTTCAGACAGTCCATTTCTGGCAAAATGGAAGGAAAAGCCTCTTATGGTCTTACCATGCCACCAGTACCGGGTACCAAACGAGGTACAGAACTGAACCCAGCGATTGATGATGCTTCGGCTGAGGAGCTAATCTCTTGTTTTTCCCTGGAGAAAAGTAGCTTACTTTGGTATAAGTCTTTTAAAAGTATGTTCCTCTCCATAACTTAGAACTCTAAATAGATAGAAAAAATGCTATGAAATGCTCTAGCAAGAAAGCCTTACTCGAGTGGGTTTTCACTACTTATGAGTCTTTTATTGCATGATTCGCATAGCGAGCTGGAGCCCAGCGGGGCCTGGCTGCTGAGTTGTCCACGGAGATCACAAGCCTTTTGCTTCAAGTTCAAAATATCAGCTTCAGCAGCAGCAACTTCCTCAAGATCAGCCTTAGTCTTTTTTTTACAAGAAGAAAATTTCAAATGGTGGAAAGAATTTTAGCTTTAACGAAACATAAACACAGCTTCTAAAGAGTACCTTGCTGTCTATTGATGACGGGAAGGACACCTGCCCTCTTCGCATATTCATCAGCCCAGACTCCAATGAGGTCCTCAAACTTCTTTCCTTCTGCAGCTGGTCTCGCAAATTTTCCACCTGTTGAATGCACAAAATATTATTATTGAACAGTAATTGCAAAACTTACCCTGGAAAGTATACCAAAACAACTCCAGGAGATCGAAAGTACACTATAGTAGTGAGTTATAATTTGTAGTGCCAAACAATTGTCTATCAGGAGGGGTTGCTAGTCTCCATCAACTGAAAGTAGTTTAAAATGATGGAACAAGAGGATTCACCTTTAAGTCCCCATAGTGTCAGAAATGTATAGTAAATTGTATTGTCTGATTTATGATGAAAATGGCAATGATAAAGTCGCATTTAAAGGTTTTAGTAGCATTATAACCATAGCCAGTGGAGTCCAGGCCATAATATATCATAGTACCAAGAAAGATAAGTACTCAGCATTACCATGATTGCAAGAAACATTGACAGTATTTGAAAGGAGGCGAGAAGTGGAAATTGTTAAAGTATTGCCCACCTTCTCCATTAGCTTGGACTTCTGGTTCTACTAGTTGGTGCATGAAACTTGGTATGGTATCAGCTTGGCTTTCGCAATTTATAAAGAAAAAAAATGCTCACCCTCTTTTCGTCCACGTTTGGCCTTATTGAGCCACACGTGAGGTAGGTTGTTGAAGTATATGCGGATTTCCCAACATTCTCCATTAGCTCGGATTTTTGGTTCTACTGGTGGGTGCATGAAACTTAATAGAAATCATGTGTATTGTCACATCAATTGTGCTTCATGGTGGCTCATGGTTCAGATTGTGGCCTGAGTCAATTATGAAAATCACGTGGCCAAATGGGGCTGTCTGAGCATGTGCTGTTAGCTCACAGCGAGCTACTAAGTTTTTAGATACATCCAGTCAAATATAATTTTCAAAAATACAGCAAAGACTCGCATGTTTGGATAAAAACATCATACTGCGCCAGAACTGTTAGCTTGGTTGTTTTTGCTATGATGTAGGATGCTGTCCTATTACTAAATATCATGTCTGGGAGGAGTATGAGCAGCAAGAAAATGCTGCTTTCTATGCAGCTAATCAGGCATTAAAAGGGGAAGAAGTGATGGAATGATTAGTTTGATATAATACTGTATTATCTGCCTGGGATCATGTTTCCTGAGAATTTTTCTGGATGTACAATGCAATTTCAGTAGTAGTTTTCCATTTCAACTGACAAGGCAGTCAGATGTTTGGGGTAAATTCCCTCGGCATCGTGAATAATGGCTCATCTTAAGGAATGACATAATCAAACCTTGAGTAAAATGCAGAGAATCCATTTGTTGACACCAAAATATTTCTTTTTGAGAAACGCAAAGGACCTTTGTGTTTCATTTCATTTCATTGAAGAGATAGGAGTTGGTTTAAAGTCCTTCTAAGTGGTTGGTTACAAAATGTGAAGACCATAATCTAAATTTATTCTGTGGTCACATTTTTTCAAGAAAACGCAAAAGATTTTTGCGTTTCATTTCATTGGAAAGATAGAGTTTGTTACAATCCTCCTAGGAGGCAGATTACAGATGTTTGGATATTTGGATAGTATTTGTGATTATAATGGTGAAATTGCTCTGTGGTCACATTACTTTAGTTCTGTGGTCACATTGCTTTAGTTCAGATGTTCGGATAGTATCTGTGCTTATAAATTGTAGCAGAATGTTCCTCCCCCTATAGTTTCTGATGTTTTTCACATATATTGTAAGTTTGCTTTCATCGGTGGTGTCATGATCCCTTATTGAAACAAGTGACCAAGGTGTTCTCTTTGTAGAAAAATAAATAAAAACCTTGAGTTTAAGACCTTACTTCTTTTTCAAGTGCTATACGGCGTTCATGTAATGATTCTTTTCGCTTTTCTAGACTTGCCCGAAGGTTTGCATTTTCTTTGACCTGTAAAATACACGACATCATGTCATATAAAAAATTTCGATATCAAACTTATGTATGATTCTAGGGGAAAAGGATGTACCTCCTTTGAAACTTTAGATTGGAGATCAGCTTTGTTGTTCTCAAGCTTCTCAATAAGAGCCCTAATACAGAAAATAAATTAGAAAATAATAACGCAAAAGATATCAACAGTCTTAATGGTAAATATCGTGGAAAAAACAATGTTGTTCTTGTGAGTACATAACATTCCACAAAGTACTCGTTATCTCAGAAGAATCTAAAAAGGAATGGTAGCAACATGAATAAAGTTGTCCAAAATATGATTAAATGTGCATTGTGCAAAGAAGACAAAACATGATTAAATGTGCATTGTGCAAAGACAAAACATGAAGCTTTTCTTTTGTATTTTGCAGAACTTGTGCCTTAATTGTACAATGCCCATTTGATCATTACAGGTGCATCCTACAACATCTGCAGACTTTGGGAATCATTCTTAATGTGCAAATATGCAATTCAAACCACGTGGATTCTTACCAATATAAGAAAAAAATCCACACATTTTGTAACCCTCAATCTGTATGTCAAGTTTATAGAAGGTACAAATCTTGCAGATGCAAACAACAAAATTTATTCACCTAGCAATGGAAAGACCAAAAAGTCCAGGACTTAAAATGGAAATTGTCTATCTGCTTTTGCAGTTCACAAATGGCCATGTTTGTGAATGACCTTTTTCATGTGCACACATTCAGCATGCTGTGTATCATCGATTGTTCACATACTTTTGAAATGCACAATTACATGTTTTCAAATAGAGTTACGTGTGCAACCCGTTGTGCAAAATCTGCAATCATCATGCTACATTTTGTGCAGTTGTTCACATATACTTGTGTGCTTTGAAGAGACATATTTAAAATCCACGGATGTACAACATGTGCTATAATCTGTGCACTTGAAAAAAATCATGCACACATATGACCATCTATGAGCTATATTATTATTTTTTAAACTGTATAAATATATAAGACATGAAGGACGGATACGACAGCAATATGTACAGATGTTTTTTGTACAGTTCATAAATGGCTGTGTTTTGCACTAACGTTTGCAAACTTGTTGTAGCATGTCATACATCTGTGATTTTTCATTTTTTATACTACCGGTTGCTCTTTGCAATTAATTTATCTCTCCAATAAACAGCACAATTATATGTGCATCTCAGGAGTGAATAGCAGGCCACTTACTCATCATCACTGCAACACTCAACCTCCTCTGTTGACAGGTCCTTTCTTGCCTGTAAATAAAGTAGTACTCTAGTCAAACTATATGATTATTCTAGTAGCATTGGCAAGCAGAACTATGCAAATAACAATTGCACTTACTGAAGTACGGCCCCATAAGGTTCTTTTGCTCCTATTAGCTGAGCTGCTTGACTTCAGAAGTTTTGCTCTCGAAGATGCTGAACGGGATTTTGAAATATTATCTGTGGATGCATTTGATTCTTTCTCCGCACCATGTTCTGTTCTTGCCGCTTTTGCAGGAGGTTGGCCAATCTGATCATTGCCATTACATGCAGTGCATGAGATATTGGTCTTAACATATGGAACAAGAGGAAGTGTAAGGGAGACAAAGAAGTTCGCAAGCGCATCAAGTCAGAGACACAAAGCTATAGTTGTGGACAATCTGTATGTTTGAAGAACACGAGTTAGCTATTCAAGGCTTCCTCAAACACACACCTAGATGTATGTCGTTTGTATTAGAAACAGTAGTCTCCTATATCATGTCCCAGACCATTGAGCTACTGAGAGTGCAACCAAGGTTTTTTCATGCAAGCATGAAATTACAAGCTTCAAGAAGATATTTGAAATATATAATAATAAGTACCCTGTAAGAGATTAGCACATCGGTTTTAAGCTATGATGAAAACGTCAAATCAACTGTTGACTTTTTATCAGCGCACATGATGAACTCATGGGCAAGTTGAATATGAAAGCATAATCTAATTTGTTTGACCAACAAAATACTAGCATTTCAACAGAATACTCTTTTACCAGATTTACAAAAAAAGTGACAAGTTGCACATCGGGAAGACACTACCCAATGAACAAACATGTTGAACATACGATTTGACCATAGCATTTGACTGAAAACAGTGCAGTTAATTTTGATAAGATCAAGTATCACCATTTCCAAGAGAAGATCTTCCATAGTCTCTTTCGTTGAATAGAAGCAGGGTTACTACTTTTTGTAACGAAACATGCTCTTTGCAGGACCTTTTGACACCAATAACGTTTGAAACTGATACCATTGCTGTCAATTAGCGTACCTTGTCACGTTTGGCATCAATTCTGCTATTGGCATCACATTCACTGCCGCCAGAAGAGTGTTCAGAATTATCATCCAAGTCTTCTTCAATGTCATCTTCACCAGAATCATAAGAACCATCGTCATCATGGTTTTCGTTATCCGTGGAATATTCCTTGTCAACATCACCATCGTCAGATTCAGTATAAGCGTCTGAAGAACATGAACCTTCTTCCAAATCCTACATAGGTAACTGTTGAATTAGTAATCATAACTTCAAGCAGCTTAACTACAGAAAAAGGAACATGACAACGGAAAAAGATCATACATCAAATATCTGATCATATTCCTCAAGCATAATGATAATAATAGCTTGAGCATGGTTGGCGGCTGCGGCAGCTTGAAGCAGCTGGAATGAACCGTCCCCAGCCATACTAAAGTCACTATCAATTTCACATTCACCAAGAAGAAGAGGTCGAAGAAGGAGTGGTGCCATGCAAGCCGCCAAAGCAGAATTAGACATCCTGTTCACAGCTTTGTGTGATCCAACGACCATCATCATCTTAAGAATCCTATAAGAAAGATGATGAGTTTGGTGTCCGTTGGTGGAATTCGATATTGTTATTGCTATACAGGTTACATTTGACTCATCATAAAACCATTAGAATAATGTAAACATATGACGATGTATTCTTACAGAATGACAATCCAAGACATGAAATTTTGTTGATAAATTTTTAAACCAAAAAGCATCCTAGGTAAATACCTCTGGAGTAATTGTCGATTTGGTTCTGGGAAAACTTCATATACCACTTTATTTATAGCATCAAGTCTTCTTGTCTTGTCAGCTCCTGCACCATCATTTGTCTTATCAGTTTATTATGTTCCAAACAAATCAAAATGTTGTGGATAAGGGCATATTGTTTGCTGATTTTTTGGTACAATACTCCATGGAAGGTAGTCATTGCGATTATGCATCAGTTTTCTTAAGCTGTGAAATGTATTATTATTAGTGAATAAGTAAATAAAGTTCTGAGACACTCTTACGATAAGCTGTAACCAGCGCGGTGCAACATGATGCAGGAATTGGGGATGCTGGCATCTCCCGAAGGATACACTGTAGTAAATTGGAGCGGAACAAATGTTACAGAAAATATATGAACATAGTATATTCCTCGAGACATCAAAGTCGGTGTTGAAAAATAAACACCTTAATACAGTCACCAATAACATGTCCATCATCTTCTGCGGAGAACTCGTTCTTTCCTACACAATAAAATAAAATTGAAGATGCAGCTTTAAACAGTATACATATGCCAACACAAGTGAACTAGCCCAGCACACAATTGTCAGAGGATAAACATCTTAAATAAAATTTAAAAATAGACCAAGAGAAATCACCCTTTTCATAATCCCGAAATCTGCGTTTGACTTCTTCAACATCAGCAGACTGACGGAGGATTCCTTCTACCTTGACACCTACAAACAGAGTGTGTTCCGCTCATTACTGAACTGCGAGATTTTAAAATGTCATGCTTCTGCATGGTTTCTTTTAATGTGCACCAGGACAATATGACATGAATTTAAACTTAGTGCAAAGTCAGTCTAGATAATGTACTGATCAATGACACCAAGGAAAAACACTTACCATAATCTTCAATGAACCTCAAGGCCTTCTCCAGGAAAGATGGACTACCATCAGGATCTACAAGTGAAAACTGTGCAGGTCTGCCAATGACAGACGATTTATCCTCCGCTGCAAATGAAACAAGAAAATTGCTTATTTCGGTGCAACATAAGGATTTCATCCGAACTCGCACACACACGGGAAAGAAAAATAAATTAGACAGTATACATTTGACTACAAAGTAAATCACAATGCCATACAGAATCTCAACTCAGGGATTATTGCCCCTGATTTTAGGACATACGCAAATTGCATCTGTCACTGGCACACAAAAATGAATTTACTCAGATCTGCATAATGCAGTTTCTATAAGAGCAAAATGCAGCTGTATTAATGAACAACAGAAGGATCTGCACAGAAAATGATTGTCCATGCCCTGATCAAGTGGATGTGTATAAGCTTATGTTAGCATAGGACAATAGGTCAACAGGCATGACATTCAAACTGCATTTTTTTTTTCTTAAAAACTTCAGTTTTTCAGTGGCCCAAAATTTCCCAATCATCAACAGATTTATGAAGATTTTTTAATAGTAAACAATGAAGTTGAATACCAAAATGGAAGTCTTGAACAGGCTTTTCCATTCCTTTACCAGATATTTGAAATGAAATGACAAACAGTTCCGTTCTCATAGAAAAATATAAATAAAGTCTAAAAAAAACTGACATACAGAATTTGATCAATACAGCAAAACCTGTGGCTTGTCCATTATTTATATTAAAACCCATATACACTTAACCCAAAATACTGTAATAGCTAAGAGGTTAAACCATCATGTGCAGGTTTGATCTTTCTATGGTTTCTTCGCCATAGGCTTGGAGGAAAATTGAGATGCAAAATGTGAAAAATGACTTCAAAGGGCCTTGATGTAACTTTCGGTTTTATCAGGGATCTTTGTGTGTTTGTTTCAGTTCTTCAGTCCAATATAACTTGTTTAGTTAATCAATAAAGTTGGATCTTTTGCTAAAACAAAAAATACCACAACAGCTAGGTTGCGAGCAAAAGCTCATAATTACAACTTGTAATACATCATGTAGGCTTCTAGAAATAGTGTAGCATCTAACTAGTAAGAAGCTAGTGAAAGCTAACATAGCTTACACTGTTCAGTTGGAGCTTCAGAAGGTTCTGTTCCATCAGTGCTGAATATTGGATTTTGCCCCACTGTATTCGCTACACTTGGTGCCTGCGCTAAAGCACTCTCTAATGCACTTCTCCACTCATTGAGTTCTTCCGTAGTTTCTGCCTGCTTGGAGGAAAAAAGCACCATTAAATTCCTACAACAATACCACACGGGTACGATAAATTGTATATTAAATAATAATAGAGAAATGCCCGTCCCCATCACAACAGGGTTGACACGTTCCATTGCTACAGTCCCACAGCCACCCATGTTGCCCCACTATTCACTGATCCTCACAGCCGGCAGAACAACTATGAAACAATGCCAATCCTCTCAACAAGGATGCAAAAAACAGTATGCAAGAAATTTTACAAGATGTACAACCAACCTTCAGAGTAAAAGTACGCCCGTCACGGCCATCAGGAAATAACACCGTTAAAAGTTTTCTGTCTTCTTTGACTACAACACTGAAACATTGATCAAAATTATATGTTTATCGGATAACATGAACTTTTCCCTTTCATGAAAATTTCAATTCTCAATGCATACCTTCCGGAGTTATTCAAGTCAATTCCACCAAGTGTAACAACTGGTTCATTTCCTCTGGGAGGTTGATTCTGAAAGTAAAGCAGAACATGGAAGCAACTGTCATGTTTAGAGGTAACCTAATACCTTTATATTTTCTCACAAATGTCACATACTATGCATCAGTAGTAGTACTTGGTAACAGTCAATAATATCCTACCTTTGCTATTTGCTTTCTGTCACTTCCGGTATTCAGTTAGTAGTAGTATGAAAAGAAAAATTATATACTCTGTTTCACAATAAAGCTTGAATTCCTAAGTTGCATCGTTATTTGTTTAGGATTATGGCCTAGACCAAAGCAGCCACTAATTTGTTGGGATAACTGAGCAATGAGATGCCATTAGCTGACATAACTTGCCTTTCACTAAGTTTAATTTGTTTCGACTGGCGTATTTTTTATTTTTACTGCAATGCCGTACGGGAGGTCCCTACAGTGTAATCCTATTGTTTTAATTATGCCCCTACTCAACCACAGCAAGCAGATTGAGTAACAAGGTATACAAACTGATTCAGTATCTAGACTTCTGATTCTTTGCTCGAAACATTTTGTTAACGAATTCAGGTTATATGTGCAGTTCTCTTTAGCTGCATTCATGTACATCCCTAAAATAAATTTACAGAAGTATACTAGATTACAGTGTACAGTACTAATACAACATCAGCGCAGAAAAGAATTATCCAGGACTAGCATGTGCCATTGATCAGTATGTGGGACCACATCCAGCAGAAAGGAATGACAGATTACTAGCTTCCCCAGAGCTGCATGCATTCCACGGTCAAATATTCCAGTGGTTGGTATTGCTTATCAGATGGTATAGATCAAAAGTTGCCAAATTCTCATTTAAAGATGTTTTGTCACCTAGTATCCTATTTCTGAATATATCAAAAGTATATTTGAATATCTATAAATTATAAGTGGTGTTGTACAAAAACAAGTATGCTTGACACATTATTCTCGATCATTGTTGGGAACTTGGTATCATAACATTGGAGGTAGTAACTGTGGAAAATAGTGGTTTTAGGCCAGTAACTGTGGGAACCCGGTAATGTAGCGGTCAACTAGGAGAAGGGAGTGGGAGAAAGCGATGTGAGACTGCTTAATTGCTTAATAATTATTATAACACAATGGGCCCTCTATATAAAGAGATAGCCCAACTCCAATCTATTCCCTCTGGACTGATTTAATTGACGCGAGAGTGCACAGGTAGTAGTTCAATACGTACTGACGCCCGTGTCGATTAAACACGTACAGAGGTAGTAGATACTACCGGGAACTTGTTGTTCTTTGGTTGCACTGGCTGGAGCAGCACCAGTTGTTGTCCTTCTTGGACCATGTGGCACGTATAGGGAATTTCCCACAGCGTAATCATGGTAGTAGTAATTTAATTTTAGAAATAAGGTCCAAGTCAGAAAAAAAATGGACTGGGAATAGAAAACGGGACAAAGACCATACCAGAGAGTTGCAGTTTACTGTCTGACTATGCATCGCAGTCAGTGAACATTTAAAAGAGTATTCTTTTAATCAAATGGAAAAAAGTACCATCCATACCCAGAGGATGCAAATTAACACCTTAGTAGAGCTGGAAAACACTTTGCGCCGAGTAGTCACACAGCAATGACTAGTAAAGTGATACAAGGCTTGCAGAAAGATGGGTCTAAGCAGTAGCTCATGCGTGAAAATGCTATCAAGATTTGGGAGTGTATTTGCTACAATAATTAGATATCGGACTGAGCAATCAACTAGCAGTTTGGCATTTTAAAGTTTTTTTTTAATTTACAATCTAATGGTGTGCATACCATTAGTGTGCTCTGTTCACAAATAAAGTTTGTTTAAGCTTGGAGAACAAAGTAGTTCAATCACAGGAGCTTTACGAGTGAATAGATGATGCAAATAAGTTTAGCAAAGTACTTTAATGCCTCTTACCGGGTCACTTCTGAAGAACACTAATGATGCCCTTGTAAGAATGAACCAGCGCTTTTCCATGTTGTCCAACCAATCCCTGCTATGTACCACAAATAATCAAATAGGAAGAATAGTGTTGCGACAAATATTTAGAATTTCCAATCTTAAAATTGATCGAATTTAAGAAATGGCTGAAAAAAAATTACAAGTAAAATATGGATTCTTTTTTTCGCGATGAATAAAAAACATTTTGATCCGAAACATAAGTTCCTTGACAATTTCAGTAAAAAACATCAAGCATGTTTGTTCGCGTGACTCTGTTCTTCATTGGGCTGAGATTGTGAAGGAATTAGATATTTACATTAGCCTATAGATGTAACATTTGCTAAAACTGCATGTTACTCTATGTGCAGGCTATCAGAGAATAAACAGATATGGTATGTTGCTGGACTTTAGTATTCAGTACAAGAGCAACTAAAATGAACTATCCCATGAGTAAGTATTTCATAGTAGCCTCATTAGACAGTATATCTCTCTTGGTATATCTAGACAATAGGTAGGAATATTAACTGAAACATCTCTAGCTACAGGTGTCTTTTTCTCAACACTTTCCTCTCATTCGAACTGACAAGGTCATGGCCAGTTCCAACTTAATGTGTCAGTCAAAATGATTATATACCTACCAAACTGGCTAATATCCTAACTACTAAACTATGATACAACAGTACAAGTTACAGTCATCATGTTCGTAAAATCTCCATCATACATGGTATGATTAACATTGTCACAATTGTAGTGAGTTCAGGCCGACATGTTTTGCTTTTCTTTTGTGCTTGAAGTTCCATTAATTATGTTATCTCACTGGAATGACAATGTATCCTGATTCATAGATATATGACCTGGAGGCTTTCTGACATCAGTCCTTACAACAAACATCTGGTTTAGATGTAACAAATAGCAGGTACAAAAGAGGGATAAATATACATCTAGCCATGCTAAAATACAATGGTCATCCAAACATACCTTTAGATGAAAGCAGCAAATGTCCACTCTTAAGAACCTGCACTTGAAAAACATTTAATTTGGTCATGGAACTTATCATGCACATAAGAGAAGGACAAAGAAACCAAATATACATAAAAATTGCAGAACCAAATATACATAAAAAATTGCCACTGAACATGATTCTGAATTAATAGCATGATTTCGCAATAGCAGTTTAAAGACTCCCATGGTGATCATGCTCATTCAAGGAAAACTGAGACTTAAGAATAGTAAACCTGCCACTATAAATAGCAGTGACACAGCTTATGTAAACATCTATAGACACGCATTCTGCTAATTAAGCTTAAGGTCATTTGGATAACTTTGTGAAATAAACTTTGAGTGCAAGACGATCAGAAAAACCTGGCAGTTAGGACATGCAGCTGGCGGGCTATCACCCGTTTCACTACTCTGGGAGTTTGGGTCTCCCTCCCCACATCGGCATATCTTGAACTGGCCTGTATTCTCCGAAGGCTGCGAAGATGATACCTATGAAAAGAATACTTTAGCATACAGCAACACAGAAGTGGTAACAAGACAGGTAGAACTTGAGTTTAACTAAAAAGAAAAGAAAAGGATAATTTTTTACACAAGCAGATTTATGTGCACATAGTATCACTCTAATCAACAGTAAAGGATCTTAACAATAGAATATTAGGTTCTTGTTATTGATAAAGGTGCTACATAAGAAATTATATTCTCGTATGATGATTAACATTCCTTAATAAAATTAAGAAGTCTAGCTTATCTTTTCTTGACTTTGTTGTCTCATCTTGTATTAAAATATTTTTCTTTAAAACAGTTAGCCTTAAGGAAATCACACGCAAGCTAGCCAGGCACCATCTTGTCGAAATGGCATGCAAGTAATTATTTTATTTTAGAAGAGAACAACACATGCTTTTTTTTAGAGAGCCAGAGGGAGGCCCTACATAAATTTTCATTAAAAACACAAGATAAGGCTTGACTTGCTTTCTGGAACTCAAACAACACATTTTGTCTCTATAAACAACGACGATTATGCGTATAAACGATCAGGTGATTTGAACAACAGAGTGGAAATTAACCATAGGATTTACGGATTAGAAACACGGCAACGCAGAACTACAAAAAAAATCACAAATGATTTTTGCAATATTGCCAATAAACAAAGGCTAAGAAGTAAAAAGAAGTTTTAAAATGCGGTAAGACTACTTATTTTATTTGTTACCCAAATATCATGAGCCACCTGATTTTATTTCATTTGGCATTTGTTCCTTCAGTATGGATATTCCAGCATACTTTCGTGCTCCAATTGCATAACTGAAAAATCACTGCTGGAATATTCATTGAAACTGGTATTTGTAGAGCAAAAATCCATTTTAGTCAACTATAGCCTCAACACAACACAGAACAGTCACATTTAAACTACTTGATAAACAAAGCAGACACTCACACATTGATCAACCAAACTGAGCTCTTCATCTCACTCTTATTGTAAATAAATTACATTGCGGTTGTATCTTTCTTCAGAAATAAACTTAAATCAACTGAAACTTAAAGCGACTAATTGGGCAAATCGGATAAAGAACATGGAGAAGAAACTGAAAGAAAAACGTTAAGATTGGAGCATATGATGATCTTACTGGCTGGTAAGGAATCCTGAACTCTGAAGCTGACATTGTCTTGGCTAAATGGTTGGCTTATGAACACCTGAGGATGATCTGTCCCGTCAACGAGTTGATGTTCGGAATCGACTGATGCATTGTGCAGTGTTATTAGTGATAATAAATCGTGGGTTTTTTCCCTTCATAACTAAAAAATAAATAACAGATAAATATCACCATATTTGTGAAGCATCAGTAATTTGTTGAGGTTTTGGGTAAAGACTTCTCTGTATTCATAAATACAGTTAAATGGATTCTGACTGTAAACACTAAAACTGGAATAGCATGAACCATTACATTCGGTGGCGAATCCAGGATGAAATCGATGGGGGTGCCAAGCTTAGAAACTTCCCTATTAAGCTTTAGGTTTATCCATAATTAGTTAAAGAAAATAGTAGCTAAAAGAGCATTTGTATTTTTGGAGGGGGTGTAACTTGTAAGGCACTGATTACATTGCCAATCTCTTCCTTACATACTAGTTCAGTTTATGTTTAAGCCATAAAATGGACAATCCATAAAATTCGTCAGAATAAGGATGTACCAGAAGAAAGTGAAGCATGTAAAACTCTTAATTTCTCATGAAATAGCTCCGGTGCGCCGACAGAGTTGGTTTCCTCATCCACGTACCATAAGTATCAGCCTAGAATCGTTAAGCCATTAGCTGGACCTGGGGCATTACACAGCAGAAGCAAAATCACAAAAGAGATAAGTAAAATTCAATTTATTAATACCTGCAAAAAAAAAATCAATTTATTATGGAGACAATGATAAAATATTAATATGAGGAGCTGTTGGCATGGAGCTGGAGTTCCAAAACTATGATCCGCAAATAATTTGGAATTTTGTTTCGGTGGTGTTAGCTACGTGATGCCCATGTAAACAAAATGCACATCTCCTTTATGCTTCTAGATTAGACAGAGAGTCGAGCATCAGAAGCGCACGGCGGCTTTGAGGAAAAAAAGGCTCCAGCCAGACATAATCCGCCAATGTCCACGCCTTCGTTAGGCAACGAAGCAGGAAAATTGATTCTGAAATGAAATACTGTATCCTAAAACACGGATTAGCCGATTCGATTTAAGCATTTCCACAAGTCAGACATCTGAATGACATGAATCATCTAGCACGGCGAGGTTCAGAAACCAAACGGGCGGCGACAGATCTAGGTGGGTGTAAAATGGGGGTGGGGTGGGGAATCGGGGAGGCAACGAGGGCTCCTCCATCCCGAAAACGACAACAACAAACCGCAATCGCCCCCCAAAACAAGTAAATGCACCGATGAGCAGGGGACGGAGGCGGCGGCAATGCGGCTCACCTGCGACCGGAACGCGATCGGGAAAATCTCAGAGGAGCGGGCGCGCCATGGATCCCCCCACCCTTATCTCGCCCCTATCTCTCTGTCTCTCTTCCTCCCTCCCGTTCTATTTTCTCCCGTCTCCTCCTCCCTCTCGCCCGCACTTTCTTCGGCAACTTGTTTTGGAGCCCGGCGAAAATAGCTGACACCAACGTGTCGCTGCGTCGTGGGGCCCACGTGTCAGAGCGGGGTCCCGATCCCATCCCGAGCGAAACACGGGCGCGCGGACGGGGTCAAGCGATCCCCGCCGTCCGTTCGGACACGTGGCGGAGGATCGCGGGACCTTCTGCGTGCGGGCGTAGTAGTGGTGGGAAGCATGTCGTTAAGGGGAGGACAGGTTCTGGCGCGGGGCCCACGGACAGTATCTAGCAGCTGTGGGCTCTCCTGCCTGCGTCTCCAGATTTTGGATTCTTGTTCCTTTTGCAGTTTTACTATCTCTCTCGGGCCCACACTTCCTTCTGTGTGCTCACGTGTCTTCGGATGTCATGGACCGTTGGGTAATCATCGACCTCTTATGATAATCCTCCAATAATTTTACAGTGCAGAGTGCACGATCATTCGTCTGAAACTAGCGAGCCAGCTGAGCGTACTATTATTGCTCTCTCAGCTTCAGATTATAAATTGATGGTCTTCTATGGCCTTGGATATACAGATATGAACCAAAATACACGAAACCGAGTGGAAGCAAAAAAAAAAACGCAAAAAGCCTTCGGAAATAATTACAAAAGCAAATATTGTCGAAGACAGAGACGGATCGAATACGGTGAGGCCACGGAGAGGGATCCAAGTGTTCGCAGAAAACTAAAGATGTCTTGGATCATGGGACAGAGATTTGGTGCACATGGGCACCAGTGATCTCGTTTAAAAAAAATCAAAAGTCATATTTTTAAGTTTAAAAAAATTCTGGAAAAAGATCTGCACATAGTCAATGATGTATCCTACAAACGTGCAAAAAATCAATTTCAAATACTTAATATTTTGAGCTACACAAAAATGACAAAATTGTAGATCTGAGTAGTCATTTTTAAATCTTCAAAACATATCAGATTTTGTCATTTTTATCTAGCTCAAAATAAAAAGAATTTCGGATTAGGATTTTGCATGATTGTGGAATATATCAATGAGAGTCTTCAAAATTATTTTCATGATTTTTATAACTTGTAAACATATTTTTAAAATTTTCTTAACATAGCGAGAGCACTGGAGCTCGGGAGCTAAAAACACTTTTCGTGGATCATGCAAAAAAAATCTCAAACAAACCAAGAAATCGTAACCTAACTCTATCATGACTGGTCGAGTTTCAAAATGAGCGGGTTTGGAAGCTCGGATTAAAATGTCATGCCATGGGCATGTTGGATCGGATCATGCACATCAACCCTAAAACGAAAAATCTATATTAGTCGAAAATAAAAATTTCATTCCACATATAATCTGATGTAAAATGCTGTTTGGTTTCCATTTCCATATTTACATTTCATTTCCGTTTTTCAACGGAAAAGTTAGAAAATTTCCATTATGTTTTCACCCTAGATATCCATATCACTAGCACAATAGGCACGGTACTGTGTAGATTTCAAGTAATGGCAGAATCATGTATTCCCTCCGTCCTTAAATAGGTGGACGTTTAGGTAAGAGTAAAGTCTGAAACAAACCTTCACTTCATAGTGGAGGTCTAAGATGAACCCCAACCTTCTAATCCCTGAAAACACGACCCTGACCTTTCTAATCCCGGTCAATCCCGGCCAAATGTCGCGATCTGCTCGTTTGCGCGTGTGTTTACTCATGTGGCGCTGGTCAACCAGGATTTAACGCCAAAGTGGGCTGGTCCAGCCTAGTAGATGGACGTGTTTGTTTCGGCCCATAACTCCAATAGGCAAATTGATTAGTAGTTTAGCATACGCAGAACATAAAATGTTAATGGTCTCTCTTTTCAATATACTCTAAAATGCTTTCTCTTTTATCACACGAGAATCGAGACCATTAACATTTAGCACATGGCCTCCTTTTCTACATGCTCATAGCTCATTGGATGTGGTAAAAATAACGAGGTGAGAGATGGTGAGTGACACTTTTCCAACCCAAAATTCTTAATATGCTTTGAAAAACCTAAACGTACACTCTTTCGAGGCTGGAGGGAGTAGTCCTTAGTTTAACTCCTGGTGTCTTCATAGTTTCATACGAGCCATGTGGTAAGAACCCGAATCCCTTCACGCGCGCAACAGTACTCACCCAAGAGTCAAGACCCATATACAGACGGTCCACCCGTGGGAAAACAGGCAACGAAGCGATATATCCACCCGTACAGGCGTGAACGAAATAGACAAAATAGTGCAGGCACGGACCACGATTTGCAATGCTTTCTCTCTCGTGGCCCTCCAAACCACCCAGGTGTACAATCACTCATCGGGATTAGTACCACATGCAGCAGCAGCAACACGGATTCCATTAGACTAGAGGACTTGCTGCTACCATTTTAAGTGCACAAACAACACACACGGTCCTGTTTTGTCGTCGCTGTTAACAAACCGTTACTGAATGCGCTGCTCTCAGTCGTCGCCGCTTGGTTGGTCGTCCTCATCAAGGTTGATGCCGGAGATACTCATCTTTCCTGTATTTACTGCAACGCGAGGTAAGAAAGAAACGAGTTAATAGGACAGGCATCAGGAATCTGCACACAGTTGTAAGACAGGGCTATAACATGGAAATGCTGAGCCAGCTGGGAGCGGACATGCCGCGTGCTCAGTAACTCGTGATCCATGCCTACTAGTGCTGTCAACTACCGTAGATTCTGCAATGCACATTCATGTCCTGTCGATGTGGAATTACTAGTAGTTTTTTCGTGATCAAGGCTTTTGCTGTTTATTATGCAGAGAGTTTGGTGCTCCATGCTTACCAACTGCATCCAGTCCACAGAGATTCGGCATGTATCTGCTGATATGTTCTTCGGCGGCTTTATCGGCCTTTAGCGTCTCGCATTCGAAGGAGACCAACACCTTTTTGTTGCCATGTTTCTTCTGAACCAACCCAACAATGTCATCTTCCCATCTGCACAACAGATTATTGCATAAGGAAAGTTGCACAAACAAAATTCTTAACAATAACTGAGACTTACTTAACGGCATCACACCTTGGCATAAAAAGAACAGCATCAAACTTTAGACAGTAGTGCAAGTCACCTTTTATTAAGCAATGCAGCAAACACTACACGATACACAATATGGAATCAAATTCCAACCATATGTGTTATGTATGTATTGTACATGGCCCACGCAGCACCAAGTTAGGAAGAGGATCCGCACAATTTTGTCCATTAAACTAGGAAGAATCCAGCAATTACTAGTTTATCATTTAAACTAGCAAGAGACCAGCTATGGTAGGATCGACCGATCTAGAGTTCAAATCTAGTTCCGGCTTGTCGATCAAGCCGTCCTGTATAATAGGGCTATCATGTACTCCCTGCGGCGACAGGAGAATAGTTCTACATTGCCTCCCGGGCGACAACCCCTCCCCAAAAACCTAGTTCATAACAATACAGTAGAGAGTTGACCATCAAAATCACTAACACTATGAAACATCATAGCTAGCAGCCTATATTTTGTAAAAAAAGAACACCCAAAAGTGAACACCTCATAAGTCGGCCTTTCCACACACACACAAAAAAAGCATCCTTCCATGTTTTAATCAGCACCAGAATTTTTTCATGGAGAGCAGAGAGGAAGCACCGGATAGCAACTTTAGACTGAAATACTCCAGAGTAATCTTAACAAGGGCAGTTAATCCCACTCGATACGGATGCAAATTTCTGTTCAATCCACACACACTGTTGGTTTTAGGGGTATTTCAGTCCACAGTTTGATCCACGCGCACCTCATAAGTAGGATTAACAGGGATGGAGGTACGCAACTACGTGCCAGTGAGGAAAGGTAATTTTCAAGTATGATTAACTTGTAGGTTGTTTAATTAACATGCTAGTAAGAAATAACTCCAAAATCACAAAATGAGACAATGATAAGTTAAATGCTGTCTTGGTGTTAGTTAATTACTTGAGAGTAGAAGTATACAAAGCGGTGAGCCTGGCACAAGAACCAACAACCCAATATACCTTGCTTCATAGGATCACTATTGTTAAAATATATTTAATAAGTACACTTCTTGAAAACATACTTCATTACAACAAGTTCTATCAGTATCATGCTTTAGAAAACACCGTTAAGTTACAGCGCTCTGATATAGCCTGGAAAAAGATATGAAGGGCATCTAGAAAAAGATATGAAGGACATCTAGACCAATGAAAGAAAGATGCATCCCTATTCAGATTTCATATGCCCCCACGTGTATGAAAAGTTCAACACTTGCAGCTAAAATTCTGGGCATAAGCATCAGCACATCACACCACATTGTTTTTGCAAATAGTAAATTCAACAAAATAAAATTTAGTTTTGATGAAACCCGCCCATGAGAGAAGACCTTACCCGTGCAAATGGTCAATATGTTGTAATCGAGCAGCATCATGTCCCCTGCATTCCACCACAACCACCTTCTCTGTCTTCCTCTGTCACATGAGCACATGTTAACCTCTGTCACATGAGCATAGATCCAAGATAAGCCGAAGACAATCAGTTGGTAGAATACATGCTTGGTGGAGAAGAAAATAAGACATGTCTGACCTTAAAATTAATGATGGAGAGCTTTATAAGGCGGTAGTCATCTCCTCGGCTACACTCCCTCTCGCATGGTATTGCTATATGATAGAAAAGGAAAAGGACACAGCGCTATAAGCTAAAGTTATCTTCTGTTAAAGAAAAAAAACCAAAGGTGGCGTACAACTGCAAAGGGCCCAGAGTAGAAGCACAGAAATTCACTTGTATAAGTAAGAACATAGTAATATCAATATCCATCATTCTTTCTTCAGATAGCATAAGGAAACAAGTATGGCTTCAGAATGCAATAGGTTATAGCATATCATAAGAAATGTAGCATTGTAGGAAGTATGCACAAACAATGCTTCGAAATAAAGTTAAACTTCTATAGAAATAAACCCTAATTAGATATCAACCTCACACTGTCACTTGTGCTGAAAAAAATGGGGGGTTTTGGTGACAACTCAAACGATTCAAGCTAGAAGCAGTTGCAGCCACTGATACAATGCTCGCATCAGGAAATTGGAAGGTCAGTACTATAAGGGTGAATGGGGAGAGAAATTTACGGGTGCCCTGGAGGCCGTAGCAGACGGAGTCCGGGAGGCGGATGAAGTGCCCGGAGATGGCGCCAGAGGGCAGCAGCGCGATGGACGCGACGCCCTCCATCTTCTCTCCGGCATCTCCCTCATCGGCCTGGGCCCCAGGGTCCTCCGGCTCCGGCTCCGCCTCTGACGGCGGCGGCGGAAGGTCGCCATTCGACTGCGAGTCCGACAGAGAGCCCATCGTCCAACACCGCGCCGAATAGCCGACTACGCCGCCTATAAGCGAAAGCGGAATGTTGTGCAGTTTTGCGCATATGACCCTGGACATAGTGCGTATTTGCTGTTTTATCAAGGCAAATATCGACTTGGGTAGCTCTCCCCCAAATCCCTGAAGAAGCCCTCAGAAATCGGTCGATTTTCTTCTCTCACAGGAAAGGCAACCATGGCGGCGGCGGCTCCATCGAAGGCGCAGGTGCTGTCCCTCTTCCGGGCCTTCCTCCGCACGGGCCGGAAGTTCTCCGACTACAACATCCGCGAGTACACGGTCCGCCGCGCGGCGGACGCCTTCCGCGACAACCGCGCCCTCGCCGACGCGCCGGCCGCGGCGGCGGCCTTCGCGGACGGGAAGCAGCAGCTGGAGGTGGCGAAGCGGCAGGTGCTGGTGTACTCTCTCTACGCACCCAAGGCCAAGAGCGTCGTCGAGATGAAGATTCAGTGATCGACACGGGAGAGAGGTTTCAGGCTCCTCCTTTCCCCTTTCGGGTCTGTGCTCTGTTATGTAGTAGGGCTATGGTGATTTGACGCTATTATAGGTCTGCTGATATTATCATGTTCGCTGCTGGATAATTGCCATGATATTGTTTCTTTTGTTTAATAAATTTGCAGATTGACGATCATGATATTGTATGTTTCACATACGAATTTTACATGTAAAACTATCTGGTTGCGGCTTAAGGTTTTCTAATATCATTGCACTGGTACTATTGGTCCATCCCACTTGCATTTTCTCGGTACTGCATACTTGCGGTGCTGACTAGAGTGTTGAATTGTTAAGTTCGTGTTGAAGTCAATTAGGTGACCCATAAGCTGTTTGTTGAATTGCTGAAATGGTGTATCCTCGGTTACAAATCCAAAACCAGATTAGTGTGCGCATGGAATAAGTTGTCGTGAGAAAAGCAATAGATTGGCTCTGCGCCTAGTAGTGCCTACCAGATTTAGAGAAATCACACCAAACCCCTTGTAGCCCTGTCCCTGTGTAACATGGAGATAGACTGAAACAATAATTCCTGAGATGTTTCTTTTCATGTTGCCGTGTCGGTATGGTAAGTGGATGCTGTTTGGTAGCTGAAGATCAGGGTTATGCTTTGACATAGAAGAGCATCACAGCGTGAATTGCTATCCCCTAACCCACATGTTTGCAGGGACTTCTTGAGATGATCTTTGCAGGGAACCTTCACTGTGTCTTACTTGCCCCTCCATATCTTGTTTGCCCCTATGAGTTTTTGTTTGACCACGTTTTACCATCTTTAATTTCCTTATTACTAACTAAACAACCATGCATGAGATGCTTCTTATTGTGCTGCCATCCATGTTGGTATGGTAACTAGATGTTCGGTAGCTGAAGCTCAGGGTTCTAGATAGACATAGGGATCATCACAGCGTGCCTGACGGATATCCCCTGGCCTGCGTGTTGGGTGGTGCCCTTTTATTGTGATGATCTTTGCAGGGCACCTTCACCATGTCTTATTTCCCCTTCCATATCTTGTTTGCCGCTCGGGCCAATTTTCTCCATCTCTAATTTTCTTGCTGATATGGTTTGCTTAATATTTCTTGGTTCTCTAGTAGTTATACTTGGTATGTTGTCAGCACACAAGATATCTTTCAATTTTTCTGATTGATGGCGTTCACTAGTCTGCCCATTATACAAAACTAAGGAGGTTGGGGTTTACAAACAGATGTGTGCAGCCCACCCTGGTGCACCCGGGTTCGAGTCTTGGACTCCGCCAGGTTGCTCAAGTGGTTTCTTCTATAATAATTATGCCACCAAGGTCTAGTCCCTGGTCTCCTTTTTTTTACAAACAGATGTCCACATAATAATGTTTACAAAATACTTGCAACAGCATAAAGTCAAATGTAGTAGGTTCGATAACGTAGTGATATGATTGTTACTCCGTCTGTTCTAAATTAATTGACTCAGCTTTGTCTACATACGCATGTATCTCAACAGTAAAACATGTCTAGATACATGCGTATCTAGACAATTGGGTCAATTAATTTGGAACGGAGGAAGTATTAGTGTAGAGCAATATCATCAAGGTACTGAAGGGCGGTGATCAAGCAGTGGACAGGTTACCATCTGGTCCAAGGCTGTAAGCAACGTGGTTTTGTTGTAGCATTAGCAACCCGGTTTTGCCCATGGGGTTTATTTTTTTGATGATACAGTTGAACTAGTTTAATATTGACATACTGTTACATAGTTTGAAAGTATACCCTTAGCACACTATTCACAGTTTGGTGGTTTTGGGATGCGCATATGGCATTGCCCCACCCAGATCACTACATGTTTGGCCGGATGCAGAGAAATATTATCCTTTTATGTGCACCCAAGGTGCCACCATTTTCGGCTCCGCTGGCCTTTGATCTCATCATCTGATCCATCAGAGTTGGCAATGACTTGTACATTCTCGTCGCTCTCCAGACCGGAGGTATTTGTTCTGTGTGAGTGTTGATGGTCGTCTTCTAACTCTGAACTTCCATCAATGTCGTCCTGGCAGGACATTTCATCGATGAGCTCCTGAACGTTGCTATTGCCATCATCAGTTACTTCCTGAAGCTCAGAGAAGTCCACCAAGATATCCTCTGTTTCTTCTGGGATCCCAGAGAAGTCCACCAAGATATTGTTCTCTGCGGCAATCTCTTTGGTCACTTTCTTCTTCAGTTCCATGTTCGTTGTGTTTCCTGACAACTTCCACACCAGCTGCAATGGCCACAAAAAGGTTAACTCTGCAGTCCCTCTTTCCTCTGCGAATCAGTGGGACATACTAGAAATGATCAAATGAATAAGTATTCTTACGATGGGATCGACGATGTCGGTGCCCTCCTTGGCTGCCACAGCAAAGTCATTGCCGAACTTGTCAGCAAGGATGGTACGGGCAAACAGCAGCTCCGGCAGGTCGCCACACCAGCCGGCAGCAAACATGATGCTGGCTGCCGCTTCCCTTAACTCCTCATTGCACTCCCTACAGCCCAAACAGAATAGCCATGCCATGCAACCGTTCATGGGACCATAGAGGGCCAAATATGAGAACAAAGATCACGTCAGGTGTGATGAAGCCTAACATACTGTGGCTTGTCCAACTGCGCAGCCTGCTCGATGAGCTGATTGCAGTAGAGCTCTATGATGCCGAACGCCTCCAACATGTTGTCTTCCTGGATAACCTGCTCTGTCTGGGAAGAGAAACACTGGCATTTGTAAGACTACATCGAATTAATCAGAGTATACCACATCTTGTTTCATGTTGGCATGCGTGAAGCGGTGAAGGTGACCGGTACGCACGCGGCTGAGAGCACGGTCGAGGTGGCCGAGAGCAAGGAGCTGGCTGACATCGCTGGAGGCGATGGACTTGCGAGCAGCGCGAGGCCGGCGGGCAACAGCGATCCGGGTGACAGCGAGCTCGAGAAGGGACTTGAGTTTCGCTGTCTGCTTTGAAGTCTTGCGGAGCAATCCCATGGCTGGACCTTATGGTGTTTCGGTGGTGTTGGCTTTGATGCTCGGTTATATGAAGGCCTATCTTGGTTGTATTGCTGGTCCTTTGCGTGGACAGGAGGTTGCAGAAGGTGGGAGACGATCAGCTGAGTTGCTTGTGGACTCAATGCGGAAGTCTGGCTTGGAGGGGCAAGAATATATAGGCCCATGGTTCTGTTCTAGGCAGTATAGTTTTAGTGCCTGTTAATTAAAACTGGTATGGTTCCGTTTTAAAACCTTGTTAAGTATACTTGCAGTTAGTTAAACACTAACTCATTTTAGGAGATGCCCATAGTAATTTTTCTGATACGGAGGAGCGAGTATGAAATTGGGACAGAAATGCGTAGTTGTCGATGGTGGTCACCTGAAGGCTGAAGAGGCAGCCGACGTGAGCAACCTCGTCTGATTAATTTGGTATGGCCTTCTTAACGGGTGCTTAATTAGTCAGTTAGTACATGTAGGTAAGCGTCGGCGCTTGGTTGCTAAATTTTGTACTAGTTTCGCTAGCGTCAGCCTCTTAGCTTTGCGTTGACGCAAGGAAAACAACCGGGAATTGGCCAAAACTGCCAGGATTTAATCCCTGGCGCCCCAACCTAAGCGCCCGACTGTACATGCCCTTATATCTCTTCATGCAGCAACCCTCCTCCGATCAGTTTGGCTTGGTTTCTTCATCCAGTTTTTTTTTTTTTTTTTGAGGAACGGGCAGTCGAACTGCCACTTTCTATCCAGGATCTTTGTGAAATGGGAGTACAGTATTGTTTTAGTCCCTTCTTCCTGCACTTGTTCACCCTATTTACTCAATCAAACGGATGGATAGGCTCTAAAACATTGACATCCTCGTCTCCTTGACCCATGTAGATTTACCTCCAACTATATGCACCTTAGGAAACTCAATTATATGCTAGAAAAAACTTTCACATTCCATTGTTAAGTGTAAGAGTGAAATGCAACTGTCTTACACTTCAAAAAAAAAAACAGCTGTCTTTCAGTCTCTTGTACGAGGAGCCTTCGTTCTGCACGACCCTCTCCCGATGCTAATTTTGAACGTACAAATGGCATCCAAATTGCTACATTTTGAGCAAAAAATGTACAAGGAAGTACTTCATCTTCTTGTGCACACCGAAGATGTCGTCATCTTCAGCTTATCCGCTGATCGATCAAAGTTGGAAATGCCACACGCATTCACATCCTTCAGCCGAAGCCGTTCGCCCTGTCTGAGCGAGGATGGTAGTCATGTCTTGCTCTGAACTTCCACGGATGAAGTCCTAGATTGACAAGCACCTGACTATGTACAACGTCGCTGTTGACATCCTCCATTGTTTACATGTCTAGGAGAAGTCCACCGAGATGTTGTTCTCCACGGCGATTGCTTTGGTCACCTTCTTCTTCAGCTCCATGTTCATCGTGTCTCCGGACAGCTTCAACACCAGCTGCAATCGACACAAAACAAGCATGTCAGTGTCGCCTTTCCTCTTTACAACATCTAAATCAACGGACCTCCAGAGATGAAGAATAGGAATCATTACCGTAGGATCGACAAAGGCGGTGCCCTCTTTGGCCTGCGCGGCGAAATCGTTGCCGAACTTGTCTGCGAGGATGTCGCGGGTAAGCTGCAGCTCCGGCAGGTCGCTGCACCACTTGGCAGCAAAAATGACGCCGGCGGCCGCTTCCCTGATCTCCTCGCTACACTCCCTGCGCACTAAACACATTAGTTTTCTTGACCTGGACATTTACATTAACACATACAAGCCATCCTATCGGAGCTAGGCTAGAAATCTGTAGCCAAAAATGGGAGCAAATGTCAGGTCAGGTGATCAGTTACGTACTGGGGCTTGTCAAGCTGCGCAGATTTCTGGGTGAGGCACTTGCAGTAGGCCTCTACGGTGCCCAACGCCTCCAACATGTTGTCCTCCTTTATCACCTGCTCTGCCTGCGCAGAGAAACACGCTAGCGTTAGCAACACTGCTAGCCATGTCTAGCTCGTTTCTGGAAGTTCGTTTCATATGTACGCACCCGGTGGATAGCACGGTCGATGTGGCCGAGGGCAAGGAGCTGGCAGACGTCGCCGGAGGCAATGGACTTGCGAGCGAGGCGTGGCCGGCGTGCAATGGCAACACGTGAGATGGCGAGCTTGAGAAGGGACTTGAGCTTGCCGGTCTGCTTGGAGGACTTGCGGAAGAACAGACCCATGGTCGGCGAGTCTGTTCTTGCCGGTGTCCCTTGAGGTGTTGTCGTCGTCGTCGTCGCCTTTGATCGGACCAACGATACGCCGACGACCGTCGGCGGCTGTATCGTTGGTCCTTCTGCGTGGACGGGAGGCAGGGGGAGGAGGAGGTGAGTTTTGTGGGTGAAAAAAAGGCTTTGTAGGGCCGTGCGTTTCTGTTTTTGGTAGTCTAATTTTAGTGCACAGGCTGTCAGTTCAGTTAAAAACGAACTTCTTTTATATTTGGAACATGAGGGATGGACGTGCACATAATATGGAGCAAAACGTGTAAAATAGTTCTTGTAATCAAAACGTGGAAAAGTAAACCGCCGGCTACACAGGAGGGTGTTCCATGGTTACATTAAGTATACTTTTGGAGTGGAGGATTTTTAAATCAACACTTTGCAAACTTTGATCCATCAAACACATCTGCTCTTTTGAGCAAAGGAACGAGGACATAGTTGTCAAGTGTCAGAAACGGAGTTTTGCAAATTTTGAATTTTAGTTATTTTTGGAATTCAACAAGTTACAACATCGTCTGTATTTATGTTTCATCCTATCAATTCTGACTTATGTTATAGTTATTATGTGTTGCGAAGAGACCCTTGAAGCGGGATGTTTACATAAGTGAGCGGAGGAGGGTAATTTTGCATCCAGAGGTTTACAAAACATAAGATAACAAAGCATGGCACCAAAAAAATGAAAACCTGCAAATTGTAAATATACAGCCACACGTGTACTGTTGAATACTCCCTCCGTCGCATATGAATGGAGGGAATACAAGCTAAACATATTTCTCTTGTATTTTCTAGTTCATGGAATTTTTTCGTATCGTTGACCGACCTATTTGTGGCATCGTGTTTTTATGTGATATGTATGTCCGTGTTTTTTTAATTTTTTCATGTGGTTTTGCATTTGAATTTTTCAAAACAAAAGTATGGAAAACGATCATGTGAGTGCCCATGGAATGCTACAATGAGAACTTGCAAAAACTTCACTGGAGTGTTTCCTTTTTCTACTCCGCCTGTCTCATAATATAAGATGTTGTTGCAATCAATGTACACATATTGGTTGTAATAACATCTTATATTATTGTATGGAGGGAGTACATGATATAATTCTTTTCCTTACTTTTATGAACTTTTGTATGTTATTGTATTTCATGCTATCTTCGATTTTCTTCTGCGTTTTTAAAACCTCGAGCTGCAACACACCGTGCTTAAGTTGAGCGAATGTATGGACGAATAATTTTGGAATGTTCAATGTTTGGAAGAAAATGTTATTACTGTTGATTTGAGGGTTTAAGGCGAACCAAGTAGTTCTAGATTCATGAATCATAATAGAGATATAGTGATCCATAGAACAGCATAGGAAAGATTTCTTCGTCCATTTACTTCAAGCAGTAGAGTATATACAATATGGATGAACTTCTCCTTTGGTTTTGTTTTCAGATTGAAAACAAAAAAAAAGCACAATCCACTTAGACCTTTTAGAACACCACAAAGGGCTACATAATAATTACCTAATCTCACATTACATTTGCTTATACTTTAGTTAATTATATGCCTTTTAGGATCGTCGTGTTTTTCCTATTCTTGCTAACAAAACATCCATTTTGACAGACACGGAAAAAAAATTGCACATGCAATCCTATCACATTCTTGTGTTTTTCCTAGTCCTACGATTTTGAAATCCTGTGAATCAAAGAGGCATATGAAAAAGAAAACCGCAGGACCCTACAAGATTTCAAACATAGTATTATTTTTCTAGAATGGCATAAAGGAAGGTATTTTGTAGGTGTCTTTGGATGGTACACAAGAAACAAATACAAAATTCTTTAGATGATTTGGAGAGAGATAGTAGTGAGATATATAATGCAAGTGCATTGGACTTCCGAAGGTAAAAATAAAGTGATGTTTAAGCTCCTATTGAGATTCCTATGGAATACATAGAATATGAACGACTTGCATAGAAATATGGTCACCTCATTCTTACGATACAAAGGGCGGGCTTCCTTATAGGGAAAAATTCCGATGGAATTCTTCAAACCAAATAGGCCCTAAGACAAATAAAAAAATGGATTGTACGGGGGTGGTTCCTCAACCTCTTGGCCAGCGTGCCACCAAGGAGACCCTTTAGCCACTCTGCCACGGTGCTCAACGCCAGCCTAGTGTCAAGTAGTTACGTCCCATATGACGGCACCAGCATCCGCGATGTCGAGTGCATCTTCTTCCACGGTGGAAAGGGGCCTGAATACATTTTAAAACTTTTCTTAAAGTACCTCTTTGTAAAAAGTTGAGGGCTTGATTTAATTGCTTTTTCTGTCTGAGGTCCTCTATGTAAAATGCAAACCCACCGAATAAATGCAGCTCTTGACTCTTCGGTCCCTTCTTTATCCAAAAAACAAATAAGAGTTGAAGACTCTAATGTGTGGCCTTGCATATATATAGATGGATGTAGTCACGAGTACATAAAAAGTTGTTCCTCACGTGAGGTTAAACCCTATTGTGACATGCATTTTACATGTCAGAACATGTCTGTTGGAAATGACTACCTCCACACGGAAGGGCGAGGTACCTTGGCCACTCCCTTGGTATCTAGATCGTTGGTTCGCCTCGTTTTTAGTATCTAGATCATTGGTTAAAATATTGTGTAAATAATACTATATATCATTTGCTGAAGTGCCTCATAAGTGCAGGTGAAAGAGGCAGCGGATGGTGGAGTAGTTTTGTTTCTTGTGTTGCTACACAAGGAAATTGTAGTATTTTCTATGGTTAAAAGAGTGCAGCGGGTGACGGAGTAAGTATATCTTTCTAAATGTATCGTAGAAGAAGGTCTTCCTAGGTGAAAATGCGACAGACATTGGAGTAAGTATATTTCTTGATGGTACGTAGAAAAACACAACATTATTTTCCCCAGGGTAAAAAAGAGGGAATATCAGATTTTTTCTGAAATCATGTTGAAGAATTATGCACTATTAAAGAATTATATGTTGGCCGTAGCTTGTTTATACCAAACATTTTTATTTATAATTCATTTTAGCTACATATGATTTCAACTAGTACATTTTGCACTATTTAGTACAAATATTTTGTTTTTCATTATTTATTTACATTCCCAAGGCATGTAACTCAAAGTAGACATAAACAAATTTAAGCTATGTTTTGAAATGAATCTTGGATTAGTTGTTATCTTTTCAAGACACTATATTGCACTTTTTGTTATTTGTATAATACATTGCAAGTAATTTTGGATCGGATGAAGTAGTTGGTTTCTATTTCTAAATATATGTTCATATAAATTTGTATTAGTTCATTGTACTATTTTTAAGCTATGATCCGGGATATGTGAGTTGTTTCTTAAGAATTAAATATAAGATCAAACCAATCCAACATCTGTTTTCCAGCAAAATAATATTTATTTGACAGAATCATCTTAACTAGATCTAAATATTTCTAATATAAAACATAAATTGCATGTATTTAAATATTAAACTATGCCACTTATATGAATTGTCTATATGTTTTTTCACTTCTATTTCAATTTCCTTGACTATCTTAAAATGCATGATCTAAAAAATATCTTGATAGAGGTTTCTAGTTGAAAGGGTAGATATGGTAAGCTAGAGGAGGGGGTGAATTGATTCTACAAAATTTATTTTAGTATCTTAAAAAAATAGGCTATGCGAATAGATGAAGTGGCCTAATGCAAAATAGGTGAGCCAACCTATATGATGATACACGTACTTCAAGTAGGAGTGCTATCATACATTAAACGACACTAGTAAAGAGCTATGATAGAAATATCCGAGGCATGCTAGAGATGAAGATGTAAGCCCGATGTGCGACGAACAATTCTCAAGCACCACAAAGGCTCAACTTTTCTCCGTGGGTCTCCTCCACGAAGTAGGAGATCAATCACTAGTGCTAGGCCTTTGAGGTAGCCTCAAAACGCTCACGAACTTTCCACGGGGTAAATCACAGGCCATAAGCCGCCGTAGACCCTAGCCACCTAGGGTTTCACATAAATCTAAGAGTAACAAGTTAGCTCGATGCAATAAAGGGTACGAAATATGGCTTGGTGAGATTATAGTCCAGGACTTCCTCTTGCTTTTTACCAAAGATATTTGTATTTGGTTGGGTGAAATGTGCGAGCTTTTGTGTTTCAGTAATAGTGGGGGCCGAGAGACCTTCAAGGTTTTGATATGAATGGTTGACTTGACCTCCTCACGGAGGAAGAAGGAGCTTTTATAGACCAAGGGAGAAAACTAGCCTTTTGAAGAATTCCATGCACCCCTCTCGGTGGAATCGACTCTAGGACCGACAGTGTCGGTGCCTGGGCCAGTCGACCGGGCAACGGACCGGTCAGGTTAGTGTATTGGTGCTGCAACCTAGACTGGCCGACATGCATGGTTGTTCCATACCTTTGCTGCAAAATGGAGCCACCGATCCTATCGGTGTGGAGGTTTGTTAGACCTACACACACAGACCGGCACATGTCACGCAAATGAACTTCCCAAACCACTACTTCCCCAATGTGCTAAACTCTCATATATTTGTGTGATGGTGATATATGTTGGTAGGATATGTGTTTTTTTGGCTCTGGTTAACATCCCCATGAAGCTCATCGAGATCACCCCTCTTAATATCACGGTGTTTCCTGTTTATCTCAAACATAAATATAAGCGGCATAAATGGAAAGCTCTCACACTTTCCTGCTTTAATGAATGGGGGTCTCCAACCATCTTCCATCAGCAACTACAAACTAAAACCTAGGGCATAACACTTGTAGGTAACATTAATCTATCTCTAGCTTCGGTATCATCATTAACCAAAACAATGGTCAAGGGCAAAATACCCTTAAATCTGTTGCATAACATAAGATGTTACTACAGCCAATATACATATATTAGTTGTAATAACACATTATATTTACTGAATAGATGGAGTGCAAGATATAAATTTTTGTGAAATACTTATTTTGATGAAATTTTGCAGGTTATTGTATTTCACGCTATCTTGGATTTTTTTTCCCAAGTTTTTTAAAACCTCGAGATGCAACACCACCATCCTAAAGTTGGACCAATGTTTGGATGAACGATTTTGGAACGTTTAAGTTTGGAACAAAAGGTTTTTAAAAGAGAAGGCCACATGGCCTGGTAAAGCAGCACCCACCATACATGGCCAGTACCATACAAGATACAACTCGAACATACACAAGAACCCACACGAAGTCTCAAATCTGCTCCCTAGTAGTAGCAACACACAAATAGGATAAAAAACCCTCAAGCGGGTCGAATAAGCAAGCGGGTCGAGATCACCCCTCTGTCTGACTAGAACCCTCCATGGCTGCATGTGAATCAACATATGGTAGAAAGCGTCAGCCAAGTTACCAATCAGTTTTCCTTTGATAGTTAGTTTATTCCTAATGTTCCAGAGAGACAACTAAGGGCCGCAAAGGTGAACCAAACTAATCTACGAACGGGGCCTGCCAAGCCCTGTGCAAGTGCAATGAAGTCACCGGCCCCTGTCGGGTTCAAAAATTCTACCATCCACTTAAACCTCTCCTTTTGTTTTGTGTTTTTCCTATTCTTGCTAATGAAACACCCAGTTTCACATGCAATCCTATCACATTCATGCGTTTCTCCTACTACGCAAAATCAAGGCTAGTGCTTGAAATCACCATGCATTCTACTGCGTCAAAGCTTTTCTTTGATTTGGCTCCAGATGTGTCGTCCTGGTCTAATAATGGGCGGCCCAGCTAGCCAGGAAAAAAAAAAGGACCGGCAACAGTTGGACAACTCAAGGCAGCCAGGGGTGTCACTTGTCAGATCGGTCAGAACAGTTTGTTCCCCTAAAAAAAGATCAGGACAGTTTGTCGAGCCAGATTTGGTAAGCCGTAAACTGTGGTCCAGAGTCGGCGCCAGGTGACCAGCACGACGGCGTGCATGGACGATGGATCGGCGGCAACACAAGCCGTACGTCGCCGATCACCTTGGCTCTGAGCTCCGGCCAAATGTGATGAACCAGTTGAAATGCGATAAACTCAGGCAATATCATGCTCTTCATCAATCGACAGTGTCACAATGCTTACCCTCACTTCCTAATCAATCAACTCGAACCCGCCACCGCGCCGGCGACGGCGAGCTACCGTGCCAAACCGAAACCGTCTTCACCTCCTCGTGCGAACCGAGATGGCCCTCCGCTCCGGCGTCATCGGCGCGCGTCCCGGCCCCGGCGCGGCGGGGCCGTAGAGCTTCTCCTGCAGCACACGCGCGTCGGTGCCGATCCTGCGCACCAGCTCGTGCCGCGCGATGTGCTCGTTGCCGCCCTCCAGCGCCGACGCGATCCTCGCGTACGGCGCGCGCGCGACGTACGCCGAGCTCTCGTATGCGCCACCGCGGCCGCCGTCGAGGTCCCCCGCGCGCCGCGTTGCGCCGCTCTCGCCGTTGCCGTTGGCCGCAGAGGGGTTCCTCCTGTAAGGAGGCGGAGGACCCTTGTACACGCCGGGCTGATCCGGGGCCTCCTCGCGGTGGTGCGCGTTGCTGCCGGCCAGCTCCGAGGCGTGCCTCCTATGCATCGGGTGCTGCGAGCCGTTGGACACGCCGTCCTGGAACGCGCCCGCCTCGCCGGACGCCGGGCGCTGTGAACCGTTTGTCTGGCCCGCGGCGACGCCCGCCGTCGAGGCAGCCCTGCCGTAGGGAGGCCGGCGCAGCTGCGGAATCCGGACGAGGTCCTCCGCCACCTCGTCGTCGTCTTCCTCGTCGCTCTCGTCGAACACGACGGTCTTGCCCTTCTGCGGCGGGTCCGACCACACCGAGGAAACAGTGCTGTGGTCGCTCCAGGACGGGGACGGCAATGGAGACGGAGCCTTCTGGGGCTTCCCCGGCGCCTGCGTCTCTTGCTGGGTTGCGCGCGAGTTCTGCAGAGGATGAACCTTGTCGTGGCCGCCGCCCCCGCCTCTCCACCCCTTCCCTTGTGACTCCGTCCGGGACAGCTCCACGGCCGCCCGGGCTGCCATCGCCGCGAACGATGCCGACTCGAAGGCCGCCTCCGCCGCCATCCTGACGTCGCGGTACTGCTTGGATTCCCTCGGCACCTTCCCCTCCGCGCTCAGCTGCGTGAGGCTCGGCCGGTTCACGCTCTGATCGGCAGGCCTCTGTCTGTCCTGCGCCTGTTATTCACACATGGAATTTCTCAGCATCAGACTCCAAACTACATTCTGAATTTTCTGATGATCAAACACAAACACTGGTACAGCTGTGCCAGACTTACCACGCAAGGTTCTACCATGACATCGGTCTGTTGGACGGATTTCGCAGCCGGCACGCTCTTGGTTTGCTCACTCTGTTTCCCCTGCATTGCACATTTGTACGGTCATAACATGCGTGTACTGAATCACAGAAATCGCATGAAGAAGATGATCAGCGGTTGTGAAGTCGTGCAGCACGTCGCAACCAACCTGAGCGTGAGCGTGAGGAACCTCTCTGGTGTCCTCCGGGAAGTCCAGCAGGATGCCGTTCTCGGCGGCGATCTCCTTGGCCAGCCTCCGCATCTGCTCCACGGTTGCACCCTGGCCTGACAGCTTCTGCACCAGCTGCAAAACCAAGGCACCAACCAACCCTCGTCAATGAAAATTCCAGCTCCCGTCCAGCACAGCGGTTGGCGAGGCGGCAGGTGCAGCGGTAGGCGCGTGCGCGCACAGCTGGAGCAGGAAAGCGAACGTACCGTGGGGTCGACGACGCCGGGCGCGCCGTCCCTGGCGGCGGCGGCGAAGTCGCGGCCGAACTTGTCCGCCAGGATGGCGCGCGCGTCCAGCAGCTCGGGCAGCTCGCCGCACCGCGCCGACGCGTAGATGAGGCCCGCCGCCGCCGCCTTGATCTCCTCGCTGCACTCCCTGGACGGACAACCAGATTAGAATCTCTCGCCGTGCCGTACGGGCGGAAGGAGTTACCAGAGGAGGAATTTTGAGGGGAGTTCGTTAGCAAAGTACGTACTTTGGCTTGTCGAGCTGGGCGGCGTGGTCGACGAGGAGCCTGCAGTAGAGCTCGAGGACGTCGAGCGCCGCGAGCGCGTCGTCCTCCTCGAGGACCTGGCCGGCCCGGACGAGCGCGCGGTCGAGGTGGCCGATGGAGAGCAGCTGCGCGACGTCGCCGCGGGCGATGGAGCGGCGGCCGACGCGCGGGCGACGCACGACGGCGAGGCGCGCGAGGGCGAGCTTGACGAGGGACTTGAGCTTGGCGGTCTGCTTGGAGGTGCTCCTGGTGAAGAACCCCATGGCTGGCTGCTGCCGACTAGGTAGCTCGTTGGCTGGCGGAGGTTGATGGCTCGTCTCTTTCGCTCCCCTCCGCTGTTTATATCGCTCTCGGAGTCGGAGGAAGACGAAGAAGAATCCGAGGGGCCGATCGTTGCTTGTGGACTACGGAGTCTGAACCGGACGGGAAAACATTGTGGTGCTTCTGTTCTGCCGATGACTCTGTTTTGGGAATTGGGTAGTCTCCAAGAGTGCAACTTCCAGGCCGGCACAGCACGAGCTCGGAAGAATAACTGCACCTCTCGTGAACGTGGCTGGTCAAACGCAAAACTGAAAATGTGGGAGGCAAAAGGCACTGCGGGAAAGATGAAAAGAGTTACCCGGGAACCCCAAAAATCGAGTAAGATCGTGCTCACAAGTTACTGCAACCGATTATTCGTGTCAATCCACACACACACGCCTAACTTGGCCGGTCAGATCTATACAAAAAAAAAAAAAAAAAACTTGGCCGTTTTTTCAAGAAAATCATGTATTTTATTAGTAGAAAATAAAGTTATGTGAGTAAACTAATGTGGAAACCAACATATAAATCAGGAGAAAACAGGTCTCCTAAAAGCTTTGCAAAAAAATTATACCTAGTGTTTCCTGCATTGGCTGAAGCTAGCGGCCACACCGACATCACAATGCCGCCTAGACATGCCTTGGAAGAGACACCGAGCCTCCAACATTGCTATATCCAAAAGACAACCGTCGCCAATGAGGCATTGTGAGTCGATGAATAGGCTTGCTGCAAGCAGCGAGGCACATGTCATTGTGGCACATCGACAGGGGGACGTCCTCGTGCTACGTTACACCAAGATCCGCCGCATCTCATCAACGAAGTTGAGGAATAATGACAAAACCACCACCTCGCCTCGGCCCCAGCGCCGTCGTAGATATCGATGAACGCCGACGACACGCCAAGAAATACATCTCACCGGATCTAAAGAAAGGCGAGAAGACCAAGCCACCGACTTGAAGGATTTACAAGCACATGAAGCTATCAACCACGAGGCGCACCGTGAATGTCGGCGCCGGTGTGGAAGTAGAGTTGAGACAGATTTATTAGCCTAACCACCGCTCCCACCACCCTAACAGCGTACCACAACAGATAAACCCTAACCCTAAAAAGTATAAAAAACGGAGAAGCGAGGCCCCCCTCCATCATGTCGCCCGAGCAGCAAGTGGATGGAGAGGGGACCAGACCTCACACGGGTGGAGTGGGGGCGGGAGAGGTGTCGCCTCCGCCTCATGTGGAGAGAGACAAAGGGGCAGCTGAATCGCATAAACTTGGCCAGTTAATACCATGGTTGTACATACTACCTCCGTTCAAAAATAAATATCTTAATTTGGTTTAGACACAACTTAGTTGTAGATACACCTATAGTGGTAAAAAGTTGAGACGCTTAGAGCATCTCCAGTCGCGTCCCCCAAACCGTCCCCCAAAGGGATTTGGGGCGCGCCGGACAAAAAAAGCGTTCCAGCCGCGTCCCCCAAAGCCCTTTTTTGTCCGGCGCGCCCCTATACGGTGTCCGGCGCCCCGAGCCCGTCCCCGTCCCACAGGGGACGCTCCGGGGACGCCGGACACAACGAAAAGCGAGGCCAACCGACGCGGGGCCGACCCGTCAGCGGCACGGGGAAAATTCGCTCTCACACTCCCGCCAAATCCCGCCGCTCCCGCCAAATCGCGCCTATACCGCCGCGCACAGGCCTCCCAAAACATATCCTCGCCGCCGATTCATTTCTCCTATCCCGCCGATTTCTTTCTCCCTCCCGCCGTGCACCCGCCGCCGCTACCCTCTCCCCATTCCATGGCGCCGCCGACAGCCCCCAAAAAGATGGCGAAGAAAGCGGCCAAGAAGCCGCCGGGCAATGCGACGATAGGGGCGAAAGCGCCGTTCGCGAAGCCGCGGAAGGCGCCGGCTGCGAAGAAGAAGCCCGAAGGAATGACCGAAGATCAATGGCAGCAAGATTGCTCGCGCCGGAAGCTATCGACGGCGGAGCGGAAAGGACGGAGGGCGGCGGAGCCGGAGAAGAAGGCTCCGGCGGCGCGCCAGCACCGAGCACATAATCGCCGGGTGTATCGCCGCCACCAACGCGAGCCCATATAGTACGAACGTGCCGGCGTACGTTCCGGGAGTCTTCTCTCCGTCGTCATCCGCCTTCTACAACGACGGCCCCTCCGGCACTCCCGGGTGCGTGACGCCTAACTTGTCGCCGCACTACCGGATGCGCCGCCGCACGGCGGCTTCAACCCCAACAACCTCTACTCCCCGGCGTACGAGCAACGCGAGCCGGGACCCGGTCCGGACGGCGGCCCTTTCACCGGCCGCGGGGGTCCGCTCGAATACGACGGCGCCGGTGCCGAGGAGGACGACGGGGTTGAGGAGGAGGACGACGAGGAAGAGAACGGGGTGGAGGACGACGAGGAGGACGACGATGAGGACGAAGAGGGCGGCGAGGAAGAGGACGACGAGGGTGCCGGTGACGATGATCTCGTGGAGGTAGACGCGGACGGCGTGAGGACGAAGAAGAAGAAGAAGAAGAAGGCGTCGGGCACACGAGGCCCGAAGTGGACGCCTCCGGAAGATCAATGTCCGTGCGAGTCGTGGGCGACGGTGAGCCATGACTCCATCATCGGCGCCAACCAAAAAGGCGGGAAGTATTGGGCGAGGATCAAGGCCGAGTTCGATGAGCGCAAGCTCATCAACGGCGACTACCGGAAAGTGACAATGAAGAGGAGCCGAGAAGGCAATGTCGACGCGATGGGCCATCATCCGGGCGTCGATGAACTCCTTCCATGGGTACCATCACGACTTAGAGACCGCAGGCGACAGCGGCGCCGACGTCGGCCAACCGGTACGACCGTTTCTTCCATAATCCGTAGCGCCCACATTGTGTTCGATGAAATGACTCCGCTTCCTTTGGTTAGTTTGATCGGGCCATGGAATTGTACGCCAAGTACTCGGAAGGTCACAAGTCTTTCGCGCTGATGCATTGCTATGGCAAGCTCAAAATGAATGAGAAATGGCGGCCGACGCGCTTGTCGCTGTCCAAGGGGAAGGACGCCATTGATCCGGACGCGCCGCCGGCAACGTCGGCAGGGCGTCCTATCGGCAACAAGGCTGCCAAGGCCGCCTTGGCCGACGCTGCGTCGTCTCGAGAAGACGCAGGCGTCGATCACGAATTGCCTCGCCGACGTCTCCTCGACCTTTATCTCCCGCGACAAGAAGGCCGACCAAAGGTGGGCCGAGCTGCTCAAGAGGCAAGAGGAGAAGCCGGAGCTCAAGAAACGCAGGGACGACATGTCCTCGCCGAGAACGTCGACGGAGGGAATGTCTCCCCGGACGCGAGCGGCGCACAACTTCTTCAAAGGCCGGATCCTCGACGACATCGAAGCCAAAATGGCGGCGGCGGACGCGGCGGCCCCGGCAGCGGCATCGGCATCGGCGGCGGCCGGCAGCGCAGCAAGAGTAGGCCGACGCGTCTTCTATCGCTACACCTGCGTCGGCCTCCGAGTCGGCGACGGAGCGGACGCACCATGCACGGGAACAGGCGGATCGCGACGAGGTCGTCGTGCTCGACGGGCCTGCGTCGACTCAGGACACGACGCCGTCGACCAACCCCTTCTTCTAATTTGCATGCACCACCGGTCCGTAATATGATCGCGCGCCCGAGTACTTTGATCGATCGCCGCTACTCCGATCGCGACGAACCGGCGGGAACGATCTCTTTTGAATGCATCTATTTGAATTTCTGATTGGGGGCGGCGTTTGGGGGACGCGGCTGGGGAGCGACGTCCCCCAAACGCGGCACGAACAAAACACGTCCCCCAAACGCTCGATCCGGCGCGGTTTGGGGGACGGTTTGGGGGACGCGACTGGAGATGCTCTTACTTTTTAGACTGTGAGAGTATGTCCTGTCAACATCTTTAGTGCTGTGTTTCAGAGTTCAAGTTTGGAACTGCATGAAGGACTTGACCGTGGAGAGAGCAGACTAATCTTCCTGGCGTAATTTTCAAGTGCGATAAAGGTCCAACCAACAAACTTTTTTTTTGTTTGACTTGGGTCCAACAAACTACTACTAGTTGTTCTTGATTTGTTCCTGTAGAACGCCACCGTGACATCGTCTAGAGACGGCAGCGGTGAGGCCACACGCCACTGATTAGTTGATCTCAGTTTATTTAGCGTAGATTGGTATCGATCCCAAGGGGTCCATCAGAGTATCACACAGGTTGTAAAGCAGGACACTCCGAGTATGTCGCGCGCCGTGAGCAAGACACGGAGCGAGCGGCGCATTTTTTGGTCCATCGGGGCTTGCGGAGTAACGTGTCCCCGATCATATCACGGAGCAACAACTTTTTCTGAGTTGCCTCTGTCCCGAGTGTGTTTTTTGGATTCCAGAAGAACCACCTCGACATGGAGAGCACGACAGTCGACAGGGTTACTCAAGCAAACGCTAAACGTCACTCTCTATGAAATCCAAAACCAAAAGCAACTCCATATTTTAATTACTAGTAAGAAGGCGCACCTCAGATGCTATCTATCCAGCATAATCTTTAAATCTTCTAGTACTACCTTTGTCGCAAAAAAAAAGCTCAACATTTTTCAGATGCGGATGTATGTATAACTAAAACTAGTAGCTTTAGCACGTGCTTCTAGGCATTTTGTAAGAGTGAAAGATGAGCCATGTACTGATAAAGTTGTATATTTTCATAGTTGGCTATTGTACATATTGGTTCTATGTTAACTATAAATTCTATATTAACTATAAATGACATGATATTTGGCTTATATCCAACAGTTGGTATCGTAGGTACTCCTATTTAATTTAATAAATGTTGATGGGCTGCTTGCAAAGCAAAGCCTCATGACCCATGCGTATTAACGCCACTCACCTTGTTTAGCAATCCAACACATATTAGCTCGATCTTATATACGACATGGTAGATGATTTGGTTGCTATTGACACGTTGCGCCGAGGTCGTGGAGTGTTGTCTGCTCTTAATTTCTTCTGGAGTCCTTCACCTCTGGCTTCTGGAACCGGTCGAGTCCACCGTGAGCCGCCTCAGATACGGAAGTTGTCACATCAATCATCTTCACCTCGGATACGCACGAAAATACGAGGTGACGTAGGTGATATATGAGAGGGTAAAAAAACAAAAAACTAAAAAACTAAATTCACGATGAAGTGAAAGTTGCATTAGGCCTAGCTATAGCTAGTAAGAGTGGCGCTTAACACAGACAGAAACGTATGTACTAGTGAAAAACGCGTGTACGATCATTGGATAACCAATAGAAACTTCTCTTGATCATGTCACGTCAGAACCATGACCGGGAGAGAAACGACCAGCACATGAAGACATTACTGCCGGTCAGTAATCTTCTCGATCGCCATCGCTAGCAACTGTACTAAGACCATATCCAGTGGCGTCCCCCAAACGACATTTGGGGATGACGGATAAGAAATGGAAAAAACGCGTTATAGTCGTATCCCCAAAGCTAAATAGCGCCTCATAGAGTCTCTACCGGAGACGCCGGACATAAAAATAGCATCCGAACGCATGCATGCAGTCTCTACTTTCCACATGTCATTCTTTTTCCCCACACTTTCTCTCACCTATTTTTCCCACATGGGATGGTCCCCTCTATTAAAATGCATGCATCCAGACGCTGTTTGAAGAACACCGCTGGGAAGGGTCTCTTTTTCGTACAGATTTTTAGTCTCTTTTATCCGGCGTGGTCCCAAACGTGCATCAAATTATTTGTGCCGAACGTTTCTTGAGGGACGCGCTGGACATGCTCTAAACCATGTCAAATGAGACAAGAAAACACACACGTCAACTAAGCCAGCCGTGGGCCAGGGCATGACACGGATGGCCCTGGGAAACCCACTGCGTATTTGGTATCCTGCACTTATTTTAGAATTTAGGCAGACTAATGATGTTTGGTTGTCACCACAGGAGGAGTGTGATAAGCTATTTCCCGACCTATTCTCATATGTGGTGAAGTTGTCATGCACTAATAAATACTGATATGAATATCACACAAAGTAAGCATAGGAATCCTATCATAGTATAATTAACTTAATAGAGTATTAAATTGAGCAGACAAGTTGAGATGATCGACACTAACATAGTTTAGACGCAAGACACTTAACATAATCTAGATTGCAAGAAATTAGAGTTATGAGTGTCTACCTTTATTTCTTTGCCTTACCGGTGGTGCCGCTCAAAATGCATATTAAAGCTACAGGGTGGGACCTTTATATATACACCAAATTCCAAATATTTCAATATGTTTTCGGATAGGACTCGTGGCATATTAAGCAACCATTATCATTAACAACCAGTTACCAAGCCGTATACCGTTAACCAGTTAGGTCCCAAAATACGCATGTGTGAGTCATGCGTTGAGTTTGAACTCAAATTCAAACCCACGGGCTTTAAAAATCCATAGAGCCAATCCTATAGACAACCTGGCTTTCTACTCTATACTATTTTGGGGTATATTTTCAGCGTACTCATATACACTATATTCCAGTATAGACGTACCAGCTTCCTTAAGTATATTTCCATAGGTATAATTCCGCGTCATATTTCCATTAATATACTTCCACATTGTGGTTTGATTCTGGGAGTAAATCAATGTAGTGAGCATGTAAAATATTGAAGCCACAAATTCCTACACATACACACTAAGAAACGACGACCCTCGCTCTTCCACGATCCTCCTGGTGGCATATCACATGGTCCGGGGACATAGCCATCACCTCACAGCAAGAGTAGTCGAAGATGACCACTCGGAAGATGTTCGGATATTCCTTGTCAAAGGTGAGGAAGTATCCAACCCTCCGATCGTTTGCAATGGCAAAGTCTGACCACCCTTTGACCAAGGACGACTTCTTCATCGACATAGTTGGTCTTCATGTCCCACTTGCATCTAGTATTAGTGAGTAGGGGGATCGTGGAAATGATCTTCCCGAACCATGGAACGAATGCCCATGGTAGACTTGAAGAGCACCTGTATGAAGTGCTCTGGATCATCCTCGTCATGGAAGTGGCCACGTTGGCTGGCCTTACTCGAGGCCTCTTGCTCGGGCCCCACCAGGAACCTCCGCAGGAACACTGATGTTCGTATCCTACGCAAATTACAATAGCCTCAGAAATCATGTAGCACATACATTGCTAGAGCTGGTGTCATAGTGCAGTGACCCAGCACACCGATGCATATTGTAGTGCGCAAGTCATTGGCATATAACACTCATGGAACAGAGTGGTACAACAGAAACATCTCGATACCAAATTTCTCACATATTCATGATCACAACCCAGAAGTGTACACAAGACTTGAGATCATCCTCGGTCTAGTGAGGATTCACGGGGCAACCCAAATACAAATCTACTAGCTTTAAGAGCAACGACACATCTAAATCTGGTACCATTGGATCTCAACAAATTATTTAGTGAGGTTATATACTGCTCGGCTCATCTAACTTATTCTAGCCTATCTGAGTTTCAGTTTCTTCCTCTTCGCCTTCCACTCCATAAATTATATCACGGTCTACTCTTTCAATGCTTACGAAAAGATCTAGTTCCTCGTAGTATAGTTTTTCTCCTTCGGGTTCTTCAGTAGTTTCCTCCTCGATATTGTCATACTCTAAGTAAGGGTTTAAGATAGTATCTAATGAATACGAGCATACCTAACAAGTCCTAATATGTGCTTGTTTCATGCACTATCTAAAATCTCACTTCTTTTCCCAAAAACATAGAGAAACATATCACGTTTTGTACACTCTGGAGAGTTGCACAACTTTTTCCAGAAACGTCTGAAACCATGGTGCTCAACTAGGAGCATGTCCCCATTCACACTTTCTTTGGTACGAGGTCCGACTAAAAGACAAGTCAATCAGTGTCCTTCTCTGTAACCTCGCATTCCACCCGTTGTAATGAGTTTTGTTCGCAATACCTATTCTTAACTACTCTCCCTTCAAAGTTATAAAAGTTATCATTCAGCGGCACATGATGAGGACGTTATAGGCTCCCTCCCGCTGTCCCACAGATTCCACCACAAAGTACAGTCCAACTAAATATTCGAGGAGCGAAAGGAAGTAGATCGATCTAGCTGATTTTCCCATCATGTTTCGAAATCTAGGGTGAGCACGAAGAGGAAGGGGAGGAAAAAGAACCCGAGGTAGGGAGGGGCCGATCGTTTCTTGTGGACTACGGAGCCTGAGCTCTACACTCGGCTATCAAAAAAAAACTACACTCCACCGGACGGGAAAACGTTGTGCTACTCTGTTCAGCAGCCAATGGTTCCGTTTTGGGAATTGGGTAGTCTCCAAGACTGCAATTTCCAGGCCAGCACAGCACGAGCTCAGAATATCAAATGCACCTCTTGTGAACGTGATTTACAACATGCCCGGTCAAACGAAAACCGAAAACGCCGTAGGCAAAAAGCGTTGCGGGAAACACAAAAAGAGTTACCCGGGAACACAAAAAAATGGAGCAAGATCGAGGTGTACCGCAAACGGATTATTCGTGTCGATCTAGTGTTCCACACACCTAATGGAATGTACAATGGGGTGTGCTTCGGTGTCCCCCCTTAGCTCCACGGTTCTGAGAAGTTGAAGCTGCTTCAGCTTTTGGCACAAATACACGAAGTTGACTTCGTGAAATATAAAAATGCAGTGCACACCTCGTTATGTCTGGGACGCACCGCGTGATCGCTTAAATCTTTGGCTGGAAGTCCATCTCAGCCTGTGGTGAAGTATTTCCTGGCGGTGGAGTTGGCCTGGCCATGACGGTGAGGATGGCTATGGCGGCCGGCGCTGAACCACCCGGCACTGCCGTGATGTTTCCAAACACCGGGTAATTAAAAATCTTGAACCAGTTTTCAGATCCATATTTAGATACTAGTAGAATTATGGATCCATTACGCACTCAAGAGAGCGGATGGATTGAAAAGTTAAGCGTAAGCTGCTCTAGCTTTTGTTGGTACACAAACATAAAAACATGGAGCGGCCCGTTTACATCCGACTGCTACTTATTTGACTTTATTGTAACGCGATTTACATTCATCGCCACTGGATCGTGGACTCCGGCGAACGAGTCGACGTACCTTCAGCGGAAGTCAAACTTGTCCGATTCGTTCTCACCACCGCGCAAATCGAGTTGTAGCTTCGATTTGGTGGCGGCAGGCGTGAATCACGCTGCGGTGAAGTCAAATCAGGGAAGAGTCTGGACATTGGGAAACAAACCCGAGAGAGGAGGGGAGAAAGATAAAACGTGCGTAACATTTTTGTCACTTATCGGTGGTAGTGGGATGTAAATAAATAATCAATCCATGTTTTTTGTTCTGCGGAACCAACTCCACGTATTTGTAACAAAAGCTGGAGTAACTACACATATTTGTACCAAAAGCTGGAGCAACTCCACAGAAAAAAAAAGTCGGAGCAGCTCCAGTTTTTCAGAACCATATGGAGCTGAGGGGGGGGGGGGGGGGACACCGGAGCAATCATGATGTACAATGGTGATATCTTAGCAGTTCCACGTAGGATGAATGCTGAGGTGCAGGGAAGAGAAAGATGAAAAAAGACTTTACCTTCTCTTGGTTAATAGATGATCTCTTAGCATAATCTCTGTCACCACATATTTAGAGCATCTTCAGCGGCGTCCCCCAAAGCGTCCCCAAAGGGATTTGGGCGCGCCGGACAAAAAATCGTTCCCAGCCACGCGCCCTAAAGGCTCTTTCCGTCCGACGCGGTCCAATACGGTGTCCGGCGCCTCGAGCACGTCCCCGCTACACAGGGGACGCTCCGGGCACGCCGGACACGACGAAAAGTGAGGCGAGGAGTGGCGGGACTGATGCGTCGGCGGCAAATTGAAGTTTAACCTAACTGTCGCCTACCTCGCGACGGAAGTTATTTGCGCGCAGCGATGGTGCAATTCTCGCAGAGGCACAGCGAAACATCTCGTCGCGCCTAGCTCTATGTGCCGGTGTTAATGAGCGCCACCGCTCCTCCGCCTCCCTCCGGCCTATAAAATGGGCCGCTCTCTCATCGTCCCTCACACTCAAACCCTAGCGCCTCTCTCCCCAACCCTAGCTGCCACCATCTCAAGAGTCGACGCCATGGCTGGTAGAGGCAGAGGCCGAGGTCGCGGCCGTGGTCGTGGTCGTGGTCATGGTCGTGGCCGCGGCAGAGCTGCACGCTCGTCGTCACCTGCGACGCCGTCGTCTTCATTATCGGACCTGCAGGAGGAGGAGCAGGAAGTGTTGTTCGAGTTCGTCGTCGTCCTCAAGGGCGACCCACTCGGCATCCAGAGGCTGCCGGACAAGTTCGCCGACTTCATCGCCGACAACGAGCCGGCTGCGCTGCATCTGCGGGAGGCTGGCTGCGACTGCTGCTGGTGGCCGGTGGGCGTGCTCTTCGACGGGCGCGACAAGATGTATCTCCACACCGGCTGGGAGAAGTTCACGCGCTACCACGACCTCGAAGCCGGATGCGTGCTCACATTCTCCTACCTTGGCGACGCCGATATGAGCGTCAAGGTGTTCGACGAGACGCGCCGCCGGCACTACCACGACGACACCGATGAGGATGACGATTGAGTGTTGTTTCTTCGCAGAAAAAATAGGCACGGAGGTTTCTGGATGTTCTTCCTCGAAAGGACCAACAGGGCTATCATCACCAGCTGGATTTTCCAGTTTGGGTGACTGGGAGTGCCTGCGAGTGTTCTTTCTTGGCAGCGAACACATGGTTCAAACTATGTATTAGTTTGTAGAAACCATGTTCCAAACTATGTCTAGGTTTGTGTAAACCATGTTCCGAATTATCGTATTAGTTTGTGGAATGTTTCTTCTCTCTATTAAAATAAAAATGCAAAAGAAAACAAAAAAAATATTTTAATGTTTAAAAAAGTTTCGATGCGGCGTTTGGGGGACGCGGCTGGGGAGCGATGTCCTCTAAACGCGGCACAAATGAAACACGTCCTCCAAATGCTCGATCCGGCGCCGTTTAGGGAACGCTTTTGAGGACGCGGCTGGAGATGCTCTTAGGATATCTCATTACTAAAGATAAGACTACAAAGTAACCCACTGTGCATTGTATTTTATTATTCTATCTAGATTATGTTGCATGATTAAGGTAAGATGATCTTATCAACCATTGCACATGGCCTAAACTTGGCCGGTAAATCTGTGCAAATGTCTATCCTGTCACCATCATTCGTCTTGCGATTCAGAGTCACTTTTGCAAGTCTTTTGAGGACTTGACCGTGGGAAACAGATTGATCCGCGTGGCGTAATTTTCAGGTGCGATAAAGGTCCAATCAGCTACCAGTAGTTCTTGACTTGTTCCCGTAGAACGCTACCGTGACATCGTCTAGAGACGGGAGTGGTGACGCCTTCCATGCTTACACCTCTGATTACACCTCTGATTAATTTAACCTCAGATTGGAGTATTTATTTAGCGTAGTAGTAGATTGGCATCGATCCTGTGGGACCCATCCGAGTATCTGACGGGCTGTAAAGCGGGACATCCCGAGCATGCATGTCGCGCGCCGTGAGCAAGACACGGCCGCAGCGAGCGGCGCAATTCAATCAATCGGTGTTTCCGGGGTTACGTGTCCCCGACCCCGATCATATCATGGCCGGAGCAACTTTTATGTTCAGGGCCTTTTGCGTTCAGGAAGAATCTGAACCTGTGAACCCACCCGTTACCTAGCCCTTTTCTAACTAATTCACCGAATGATATCAATTTAGTTTTTTGGGGCAGAAAACTATCATATCTATACCTAATAATAAAGGGAGAAGCGTTTCCTCGGTTTGGTCCGTATGATCTAAGGTTTCTGCCAAAAAGTTTCGTCAACGTTTTTTTTTTGGACTGTTTTGCCCTCCCACCGAACTACATAATACTGCAATATGCCATTGTACCGGTTCATTATTTATTTTCGTTTCATTCTCAGAAAAATCCCCTCCCACCGGGACACACGACCTCCCACTCGGTCCCGTCCCCAGTTCCCCTTTTCGCTCACAACGCCGGCGGTCAGACGGTCAGAGGAACTCGCCACATCCACTCGATGGAGGTCGGACGGAATAGAAGAAGACGCACGCCACCTGCCCCGCCTTTGTCACCGGGATTAGACGTAGCTACACTTGATTTTTATTAAATATTTTTTAGCCATGAAAAAACTAATTTTGAAATTTCAATTTTCTAGAACAGGACTCATCTACAAATAAAAATATAAAAATATGGGTAATATTATGTTTTAATAAAAGTGAAAGCATAAGCATATCATGGCTTGCTTAATGTTTTTTTAGAAACGCAGTACAAACGGCAGACGCACCATACACGCGCATGCACTCACTCCTATGAACGCACACACGCACACCCTATATATCCCTATGAGCACCTCCGGAAGACTGAGCCGGTGGACTGGATCTTGAAATTGACGAAGTCACCATAAGTGTCTCGCTGTCGATTGTCGATGGGAACGTCGCCTTCCATTAAATGAATATCCCGCTTTTATAAGACACACAAATGTCAAACCTGGGCTTTGAACTCTGGTGAGTTGGGGGCGCGCTTTGGCAGAGGATTGAGTTGGGGGTACAACCACCCTCCTAACCATCCAACCTCAGGTTGGTTCTCTCTTTATGTTTTCTTTTGGATCCATCAATTGGTCGCAAAGCTTATAGTTCCTCACAATATAAACCATTTTATCAAACTATATATATCACAAAATAGAATTATAATAATTAGGACGAAGACATCAATTAACTACTACTGAATATTGGTTACTCTTGTTAATATGGTTGCACAAATATCATGACACATTGTTCTGGGCATTCAGAAGTAACCGTTCAAACTATCAACTCTCACCTTTTTACCCACCCACTTCTTTCTCTCCTTCGCATCCCAATTTTAGGGAGTAGGTTATGCATCTAGAAGCTTGTATCATCCATGTTGTTTCACTCTCGAGATGGCCAAGAGGCGTGAGGCGGAATGTGGGCAAAAAGTTGCTGCTTGAGCCTAGACCCTAGAGGCAAGCAGCGACGGTATACATGTAGTGGCGGTGCGTGAATTTGGGCTAGGCAGGGGAGGCCACCGATGTCTTCCACGGAGCCAAGAGTTTGCACACAGTTGTCTAGCAGGGAGGCTACCCCTCTTTGCGCCGAGGTAGTTCGTCCTGTGCCCTGCCATCAACAAGCGGGCGTGGACACCTCCATTCTTGAGGACGTCAGCGTACATGCTCACTCGCTGGAAATCGCTATGCCTTTCCTGCTTCAAGCCGACGTTGGTCGCCATTGCCGTCTAGCCAGCAGCTCTTCGCACAGAGGCAGTTCGCTGCAGGCTCCGCCGTCATCCCCGCGCGTGTAGGTCGATGGGTACCTGATTCAGGTAAAATTTCACAGATCCATAGATGCCCGATCCAACATAGTAGATACCGCTACCGCTATCGACATCACGTATGGAACTCGTTTCCAGAGCAAGGCCCAGAAACCATACCCGATACCGCTATCGACATATATAGGAAACAGACGAACACATCGTCTCATAGAAACACTACTCTAAGGAATTCTTTCTGGTTGATCAGGTGAACTTTGAAAATTACTTGCACAAGTCCATCAATGTGCCGCAACAAAAAGAGAACGAACTCAGTCCATCAGACCTTCCACGAGTTTTAGCTGCCGGCATCCGTACTTTTCCTCCTCATGTACTTTTTGTAGGGCTTCTAAATAAAGACCAATCAGACATGATAGACCTCCCCCGCAAAAAAAAGACATGATAGACCTGACTGTAGTTTTTTGCCCCCCGAATCGACACGGTACAGAAACCCATTGTCGTCGCCTTGTCGTCGGCCGGCCGCTAGCAATCTAAACGCTGAAGTAAAACCAATAAACCCGATGCTGAACGAAAGAAAAAGGAGATCATATCAAGGCCATGTGAGCAACGTACGACATCACCATCCATGGTGCACGGTGGCTTCAACAATTAATAACATCAAGCTGATGTCATAACGATGATCTATACATGAACTTTGACCTGCGGCACCGGCTCATGCAGAATCCCTTCACAAACGGGTCCTACGTTGTGAGCACCTGTGCAATGCCGCCCTTAGCTGATCTCTCCGCGGTACACCGGTCGAGAGCAACGCCGCTCTTCGATGGCCTTGCTGTGGTCTGTAGCGCCGGGAGCTGGGACAGCGTCAGCTCCCAATCAAGAAGCCGTCGTATTTTGCAGTCCCTCCATCCAATGCTCCGTGGTGAGGATTTTTGGTGCTGCGACCTGCAGACCTGCTGCAATTAATAGCAGGAGAAACGGACGTGCTGGTCTAGGAGTCCTTCATCCGAGATATGGCGACAGTTTTTACAAAGTAGGAAATACGGGATGGACGGACGGAAAAGGTATCGTGCACGTGAGGAGATTTTGCGATAGAAAAGAATCCGGTGCATGCACGGGAGAGAATCAAAGAGGTTTTAGGAAAATTATGCATTGCTTGCGGGAAGGAAGAAGGAAAGAGATCGCTAGCCAATCGTGTGCAACATGGAGACGGAACTCGATCGTACGTGGGTTTCTTTCTCTTTTCTGGCACCGATCGGTCTCTGCTAGGAAAACAAAACATGAGACGTACAAAGACGTTCAAAGGAGCATACGAAGGATGGATGAAGACGTAAACAAGGTTGGACGAAAGCGCACTTCGACGGACCAAACTACGGAAACGTTAGCTCCTTTATTATTAGGTATAGATTGGCATAACTGGTTTTTAGTAGCACTATGAATAAACATGGATTAATAAAAATTAGTTTTCACAAAGCTAGGAAAGTACGATTTTGGCCAAAACGACTAATAGTCATTTTTATGGAAACACGATTACACAAGACTCAATCTCAACAAATGTTCTTTGGCCGCTCCTTCTCAATGAACTGTTTTTAAAAGGAGGCGACACCAGTCCAAGAGACTGCATCCCCTAAACAAGGAAGCTCGAGATCACACCGCCGGAAGTGGTTAGACTCGGCTGTGTATGGGTCACTAGCATGGACGTGGAGCCGGCAGATTCGCATCTGAGCTCTGCTATGTGGGGATGACTGCCATGGGCGGCTGGTGGCATCAGGCCCCTGAGCTTTTCCCTTGCATGGTAACACTGCTACAGGCGTCGGAGCGATCGGCGTTGGGCACCTCGCGAGCTGACGGAGCTTCGCCGTGCTGGATTGGAGACGGTTGTCGTGTGAAGTGGGGAGAATCCGTGAACGTGATGGAATGCGACACCTTACGATGGGATAAAGGTAGCTCCGCAACGGATAAACCAAACAGAGCAGGTCTTAAACCAGTTTAAGACTTTCCTAGCCCAAAAGTGTTTTTCCCTTTGCTTGTTCTTAACCGACTTTTAGTAAATATGATTTTTTTAAATATATGTAAAATGCATTTTGCTAAAACTATGCGCTAATCCTTAGCATCCAAATAACCACGTAGAGGGAGCCATTGTATATTAGTCAAATATGTTAATAATTAATTAAAGTTCGTCCTTAGCTAGGTAAACACATGCATAAAACTTGCCAATAGTAAAAATTGTTTGTAAAAAATAGACCCGTAGCAACGCACGGGCAAATTTACTAGTTTTTTCTAAAGTTGTTAGCTAAAGACGCTCGAATTGAACATGATTTGCCAGCGATTATGTCCAAGGACCCACTTGCCACGGCCAATTTGTTCTTATTTCAGGGTCCAATTTGTAAGCCCCAACTTAACAATTCAAATTCTCCAAAAGGATAAAAAAAAATTGAGGTCAACAAAAGGCAGAAGCATTCACTAGTGGTTTATGTCAAATAATATGTAAAACAGTTCTCAACATATGACTAAAAACAAGACGTAATAAAAAAGGGATCAACATGGAATGTTTCGATTGAAATAGGATCTAAACAAGCCGGCATAATCTTTTAGAAAAAGGGATCAAAAAATGGTTATTTCAAAGGGAGAATTTAAAAAGCAACGTTTTTTGCTAGAGCCTGTAAAGAAATTTCAATTTCTCTAATAAGAATATCTTAACTTGGGGGGGGGGGGGGGGAAGTGGAGGGCTTGAAGCTCCGTTTTTTCCATTTAGATTGAGAGATGGGTGTTTTCCATGCTTAATTTTAGCGTCGGTTCATGACAACTATGAGGAGTGTTCGGTCTTAGAGGGAAGCAACCATGAAAGCGGGTGTCGACGAAGCGGGTTCCTGCCGGCACAACTCTCAGCCGAGCTCGCTGGAGTTGATGCTTCTCCATGTGTCGCTCACGGCCACTCACTCACATCCACACCTATCGCCGTGAATCCCTACCCCACGCAGCGACTGCATCGGGACTAGATCCGGCGCTTGGCCGTGCTACACATGACACACTTTAACCGCACACATACACACACGCGCCTACATCCCCGGCGTGGCATAACCGCTCAAGGTAGTCGTTGTGCTAGCGAGGTTCACGGGTACTTTGATGGTCGGGCTTGAGTTTCTGCTCGCCTGCAAGCAGGGTGCTGCGGCGAATATGGAGATGTTGGGCGCCGCGCGCCGCACCATGGTGGTGGCCTGCGCCGAAGGGTCGGGTTGAGGTTGATCGGTTGGCGAAGGCGTGCATTGGAGGGATGGCGGTTGTGGCCTTCCTCGCCGGAGTACGGTGGGAGTGAGTTTGGCGGGGGGGGGGGGGGGCTGATAAGTGAGGTCCAGTCCACATCAGCAAATTGGCTCTCACAAATGTATCTTACCTGTTAGTTTTCGTGTTATTGTAAGATCAATATACGATTAGTATTATTTTCGAAAACTTCAGGAAATATTGTATTTTCTGTCTCAAAAAGCTAAAGAAATAATATCATTTGGTAAATTTAGCTAGAAAATGGTGTTCACGTGGAGTAAGACTGGTTGCTCGAGCAATTGTACGTTTACCCACGCCGCTAACGTCGCTGTCTGCGATATCAAAAACCAAAAGCTACTCCCTGTTTATGGCATGAAGGTCCTTTTGCCCTTCGCGATTCATCTTCAGCTACCCAAAAAAAAGCCTGCAAAGGTTTTGTATGCTCTCACTTGTTCGAAGCTGGGCGTTGATCCCACGCAGCTCCGATGCTCTCTCTGTTTAGCTAGCTAGCTTAACCCTGAAGTTTGAGATATCCAGCACGACACTTGACCTCTGGAGTACTGCACTACCGCTTGGTTGGCTCACCTTATCTCGAACCTTCCTAGGAGCATATATGATCACTGACGAGGCGGCCCGGTATTAAGTAGCGAAGGTTGTTTAATTAAGAAATGTTCGACGGCCGGGTGGCAGATTAACTTCGCTCGCTATAGTCCACCTTGTTTAATTAGCAACACAACACATAATTAGCTCGACCTTGTACGATGAGGTGTACGATTAGTCTGTTATTGACACGTTGCGCTGAGGTCGTGGAGTGCTGTGTGATCTTTCTTGCAGATGCAGGCGACTCAAGGTGAAGCTAGTGAAAGTGGCACAACTTTCCAGTAGTGTAAGGGTGGCGGTTAACACAGACAGAAACGTTCGTAACGAAAACGTGTATAGGTTCGTTGGATGCCTACACCTAACCAATGGAAACAGGTCACATCAAATCCATGACCGACAGGGAGAGAAAACGAAAACTAGCTATAAATACAAAGTCACAAGTGTACATAACTAGCGTATAGAAAACACTACACTAGTCACTACCAGTGAGTCAGTGATCTTCTCGATCTCTATCGATCGCTAGCAATTACAGTAACGTCAAATAAGCCGGCTGTGGGCCAGTCCACTCCACACGTAGCGACCCTGCAGGTGGGGCCTGGGCAGCCCCCTAAGTCTTGCAAGAAACCTACACATAGCCATAGCCACACATGAAACCCTGCACGCTATCATTCATGCACGGTGTGGTGTAGCCGTGTCGGGGTCGCTTTTGATGGCGAGATGAAAAGCTATGGGAGTGGTCTTCTCGAAAGCAAAGCAGGTGCCAGGGAGGGCCAGTAGTGGTGTTCTCCGAAGAAAAGCTAGTGACGGTGGCCTGAGCCATAGGGACTCCTGCGATTCTTCATAAACTGTTCTGCTGCGCCGAGAAAGCGATTCGCCGAGCGTGCTAGCTGCCGATGAACGCTCTCCTCCGGTGCTGTGCTCTGACGGTGACCCTTGCCGAGCCTGCCTCCATCCGAGCCGGCTGAAACGGCGTGTGCTCATGATCGGATAAGTTTTAAATCTTTTTTCCTTAGGCTATCTTGAGCGGCGCGATGCAAATGGTCGCCGAGAGATCGTTTTCGTCCGCCGTGATCGGAAATACGTCTGGCACCACCTCCAGACGCAAATTGACCGAGCCGTCTGCGGAGACGCAAACCTGGTCCAAATATGCGTCAGGTTTGCGTCTCCGCGGACGCATCCGGGCCCGGTCGCATTGAGTAGGTAAGCAAAAGATTTTTTTCATTATTATTGATTGGCCAAAAGGACCATGTTTACAGAGATGGTTAATCGAGTTAACCTAAAACTACAACGGTCGTACCTACTCGTCGTCGCGCGACCTACAACGGTCTCGGTTACTCGCAGTCGCGCGGCCTACTACTGGCCGCCGGAAGGGCCGACGCCGTCGTCGAAGCGGGAGCGCTTCGCGCACTCCGCGCACGCCGGCGAACGGAAATCTCGTCCTGCCGCATGCGCCGTTCGAGGGCCTCGACCGGGAGCTGTCCCACAGGGCCTCCGCCTAGGCCAACGCCACCTGCGTAGCCGCCGCCTGGGCCTCCTCCTCCTCCGCCACCGCCGCGTCCTCGTTCGCCTGGGCCGCCGCCTGGATCGCCGCCACGTCGGCGATGAAGCGGGCCCTGTCCCTAGCCGCCTCCGCCACCGCTTCGTCCCTGACGGCGATGGTGGCCTCCAGCTCCCAGTTCTCCTGCTCGACCCGCGTGAGAGAAGGACCCCTACGCTGGAGCGAGTCCAGGTCGGAGCACATTAACCCCCGAGCCATGGCCATCGCATAGCTGTGGGCTTCCTCCTCCGCCACCCAAGCTCGACGGCGCCGGGCATCCCCGGCCGGGGACTCGAAGGACGCGAGCGGGAACCCGCTGGTCGCGGCGCACTCGAAGAGGCCGGGCACGGTGGGGGGGGTCGTCGTCGCGATGTCGTGGATGATGGCGTCCGCCGGAGGGACCGCGATGGCCGCCCGCGCCTCCGCGAGCTCGGCCCTAGCGTCGGCGATCTCCGCCCTGGTCGCCGCGAGGCGCCCTTCCGCGCGCTCTGCCGCCTCCACCACCGCCTCTGCAACCTCCGCCTCCGTCGCCGCCGCCTCCAGGTCCAGCTGCTGGGCCTCAACGCCGGCGGCGGCTACCTCCTCCTCCTCCTCCTCCGGGTGGAGCTGGCGGCACATGTGAACAACGTGCTCCCAACTAATTAATGTGGTCGGCCATGGATGGATGATAGGGTGAGATGTGCCCGTCGCCCCCGTCGGTGTCCACCATATATAGCCACGGCGGGGCGGGAAACGACGTTGGCGCACAGGGTGTTTCCCGCGCGCGCGAAACGCCGACGAAACTTGCCTATGTATTGGGCACGCGCGAGAATGATCGTCGTCGCGCGGAAACAGTTAATCGCCGGCGGCGGTCCTCGACGGGACGTAAAACGCCATTAGCAAGCTTGACGCTGTCCCCGATCAAAAAATACGTCCGCACCGCTGGAAGTACCCGAGACGCAAACGGTCGCGCTGGGCCACATCGCGTCGCGCAGGCCGATGCAAACGAACATTTCGAACGTCAGAATACAGTACGTATACGCTCTGGAATACAGCGTGCAGGCTATTAGAACGTTAGGGTTTGGGGAACTACCTCGCTACCAAACGTGGTGCGGCTGTTATCATGTATGTATATATGGATATACTACACAAACACAAATACATGTAGAAGCATCTATACTCTATAGCAGCAACTATACATATGCCCTTAAGCACTAAGCAGGTTAAGATTGTGCAGACATCCATCAAACTAAGGAACTGGCAAAGACTAGACGAAGATGTCAGCAAGTTAATTCTTAGAAGAGATAAACTTGATTTGAACTAGCTCCGTGCAACATGATTTCTCACAAAATGATGTAAATTTGTTGTGTTTCGCTCGAATATGAAATACCGGATTAGACGAGAAAGATATGTAGCACCGATATTATCACACCAAAAAGTAGGCGCATAATCATGAAAGATCTCCAACTCCCAAAAAAAAACTGCACCTATATATGAGCTTACTTCTGGTATTGGCAACTACTCTTCTGTTCACTAACATAAGATGTTCTAGTTTTTTATAGATTCATCTATTTTAGCACATATCTACCTATTTTTAATATGTAAATTCACTTTTTATAGTGCGTAATTATATTGATTTAAAATATTAAAACATCTAACATTTGTGAACAGAGGAAGTACCTGTACGGTGGAAAGACTGCAACAGGACAGAAAAGCATTGTGATGCTCTGCTCTGTAGCCAATGCTTCTATTTTGGGAATTGGGTAGTCTCCAAGACTGCAAGTTCCAGACCGGCACGAGCTCGGAATAACTGCACCTCCTCTCCGTGAACGTGCCCGGTCAAACGAAAACCAAAAATGTGGGAGGCAAAAAAGCACTGCGGGAAACACGAAAAGAGTTACCCGGGAACCCAAAATTCGATCAAGATCATGGTCACAAGTTACTGCAACCGATTATTCGTGCCAATCCACACACACACATCTAACTTGGCCACCATGGCACCATGCCTGTACATATGTCCTGACAGCATCTTTCGTGCTGTGTTTCTTCAGAGTTTACAGTTGCAACTGTAATCTTCCTGCCGTAATTTCGAGGTGCGACCAGCTACTAGTAGTCTAGTATACTGACTTGTTCCCGTAGAACGCCACCGTGACAACATTACACCAATCCTAGTTTGTTTAGCGATAGTACTAGATTGGCATCGATTCTGTGGGCCTCATCGGAGTATCAGACAGAGTGTAAAGCGGGACACTCCCAGCATATGCATGTCGCGCACCGTGAGCCCGTGAGCAAGACACGGAGCGAGCGGCGCATTTTGGTCCATCGGAGTAAACGTGTGCCCGATCATATCATGGTCATGGAGCAAAAACTTTTTCCCTTTTTTCTCCTTTGCCTTTGTCCAAGGGATTTCGCGTTCCGGAAGAACCTGAACAACCTCGACAGGGAGCAAGACAGACGGATTCACGGTTCATCTCCAGCTACCAAATTGATATTTTCGGCTTCTCGCAAAGGTTTTCTATGCTTCGAGAGGACTATCTGGCTTCTCTCTCTTATTTCGTTTTATTTTATAGGGTAGCCACCACGGCGACTTTTAAGCCTGTACAAACACGGTTTGGCTGGATTGACCGGTTTAAGCTAGTTCAATTTTTTGCACTACTTCCAGAAATGAGATTGAAAATGTGAAAGAAATTGAACTAAGGGCTAACCGCCGGTTTCCACGGTTTGAGCCGCTTTCACTTTTTGCACACCTTAGCTACCTTATGGATTTCAGATAACAATTACATCATTCAAAAGATTACACAAAATTTGTAACAATAGGTAACAACTATTTCTCCAAACTTGGTGCGTATTTTCTGCTATAAATTTGTATGTAACAACAGATAACAATTATTCCTCCAAACTGTTGACTCACTACCTATGCATACATACATGCTACATGTATCAATGAGTTTACTAATCTTCCGACCATGCCCAAAACACTGAGACATACTGTAGAACATTACTCGGCCAAAGGTATACTTAAATGATTTTATCAGCTTTAATTTATTATTTAAAACCACCTCGTTAATCGTAAGAGATTGAGTAAGTGAACTTGAATATTATTTATGATGGAATATCTTACTTCATATGCCTTGGCACGTAAGTTTTGTATCCAAGCAGCCCTAAAAACTATACAAATATACAATAATGCATTTATCTAACCCATTAAGGCCACAAACCCTCTCTGATCTTTGTAGCTTAGTAATATGTGCTTACTTGAATTTTCTTTCATTTTAATCTGCAGTGTAATAAAAGATTCTAGGAATAAACGGGAACTTATCTCTTGAGACTTGGTACTCCATGAGGGATTCTACGGATCTCAAGGATGGAGAGAGAAACCAACCAACAATTTTACTTGCATGAATATATGCACACTGAGTCACCATGCCACAAAAATGCTTCACCAATTACTATGCTACGTCCGTTATAGATTTTGTTTTAAAATATCATTTTCAGTTGTACATATCTTGTATTCATTGGATCATGTTCTGTGTAAATTAAGCTACATAGTTGATTTAATATATGAGGTATTTATGTTTACTACATTTTCTGATATGCACTATCGGCATTGAACAAACGATCATTGCTGGAAATATATAAACTACCATTAATTATTCAATCTATCTAACAGTTCTTTAAGCTTTTGCAATAATCATAACCCATTTATAACCACCAAGGCATCAGCGCATATAAATTGTTGTTAGGCTCTAACCATTGCTATCTTACCAACGCATGTATATGTATTGTTATAGACCCTTGCAACGCCACCTACGGCAACACATACTAAAGCCGTTGGTGTAGACATTACCGACCCATATTTGAACATTCGACAACGCATTGATGCACTGCTGAAGGGAGTTTCCTGTTGTAGTGATGTTTCATGGGACGGAGGGAGTAGTTTTCTTTGCGAACTTGAAATGTTGAAAATATTTGAGGTAAACCTGGTGTGTCGCTGTGTTGTAAGGAACAATGCACACTAGTAGAAACAAGGGCTTTGGTTTTTTGCCCCAGATGTCATTTGCACCGGATTTGGCACGAACCGGTGCTAAAAGGGGTCATTAGCACCGGTTCGTGGGGAGCAGCCGGCCGAGGGACCTTTTGCACCGGTTCGTGTTACGAACCGGTGCAAATGATCTATCTTTTGCACCGGTTCGTAACACAAACCGGTGCAAAAGGTTCGTCGCCGTGCACGTGTCGCCCGAGAACCTTTAGCACCGGTTCGTGTTACGAACCGGTGCAAAAGATAGACCATTTGCACCGGTTCGTAACACGAACCGGTGCTAAAGGTCCCCAGCCCTATTTCAGCTCAGCTACACTGCCAAACAGCCCACTCACTTCATTTTTGCTAGGAGAAGGTGTGTGTGTTGAGTGCTAAGTTGCTTCTCTTTGGCATGCACATAAGGTGCTCGATGAAATGTGTGAGAGAGTGATGCCGCTTGATTTTACACCCAACAAAAATGAGATGAGGTGCCGGAGCGACACTTAATCTTTCTCCTCTTTCTTTCCTCCTCGATCAAGGTTTAAGCAACAACTTAACCCTTTCATTTGTACGGTGCTAATTTCCACTATTTATAAATATTATGATGTTTTGTAATTGTTTATTGATAAACTTAATTAATTATTTGATGTAGATGAACCGGCGACAATGGATGTACGTTGACCGACGTCTACCCGAGTTCGGATCGGGCTCGGAAGAATTTATCCGTGTGGCTCGGGAAAACCCACGAGCGGATGGTTTTATGTGTTGTCCATGTGTTGATTGCCATAACTTGAAGCAATACCCTGAATGGCAAGTCATTCACTCACACCTGCTTTGGAAAGGTTTCATGCCCAACTATAATTGTTGGACCAAGCATGGAGAAAGAGGGGTTATGATGGAAGACGACGAAGAAGAAGAAGAGGATGATGATATGTACCCTAACTACGGTGATACTCGCAACAGGGCATGATGAAGATGAAGATGCAGGAGGAGGTGATCAAGACGAAGAGGCATCGGATGAGCCCGTTGATGATGATCTTCGTCGGGCCATCGCCGATGCACACAGAGATGCAGAAACGAAAACGAGAAGCGAAAGTTAAAGGGCATGTTAGATGATCACAAAAGAAGTTATACCCAAATTGCGAAGATGGCAACACAAAGCTCGGTGCCACCCCGGAGTTGCTGCAATGGAAGGGAGAGGCTGGTATATGTGACAAGCCATTTGAGAAGTTACCGAAAATAATGAAGAGGAGGTTTCCAAAGAATAACGAATTGCCCGACAGATGACGTACGAAGCAAAGAAGGTTCTCTCGCCCTCTAGGATTAGAGGTGCTGAAGATACATGCATGCATTAATGACCGCATCCTCTACCGCGCCGAGTATGAAAATTTGGAAAAATGTCCGGTATGCACCGCACTTCGGTATAAGATCGGGCGAGATGACCCCGGTGATGTTGAGGGCGAGCCCCCTAGGAAGAGGGTTCCTGCCAAGGTTATGTGGTATGCTCCTATAATACCACGGTTGAAACGTCCGTTCGGAAATAAAGAGCATGCCAGAGTTGTTGCGATGGCACAAAGAAGACCGTAAGAAAGACGAGATGCTCGAGACACCCCGCCGATGGGTCGCGGTGGAGGACAATCGATAGAGAGTTCCCGGATTTTGCGGATGACGCGAGGAACTTAAGGTTTGGCCTAAGTACGGATGGAATGAATCCTTTTGGGGAGCAGAGCTGCAGTCATAGCACTTGGCCTCGTAACTCTATGTATCTATAACCTTCCGCCTTGGTTGTGCATGAAGCGGAAGTTCATTATGATGCCGAGTGCTCATCCAAGGCCCAAAGCAACCCGGCAACGACATTGATGTGTACCTACAGCCATTATTTGAAGAACTCTTACAGTTGTGGAGCAAACCAGGTGTACATGCATGGGATGAGTACAAACAGGAGTCATTTAACCTACGAGCGTTGCTTTTCGTGACCATCAATGATTGGCCTGCTCTTAGTGTGGTGACCCTGCATACCACTGCATGTTGTAGTATGCCAGTCGTTGATATAACATTCGCGAAGTACCATTCCGCAAATATTACATCCCTCAGAGTAGTACAACAGAACATAGCGGGGTCCATAACTCATTCACATATTATTACAATCATCATACACAAGTCGTCTTGGAGCTCCTCTTGGGTCTTAAGAGGATAACTCTTGGGTTCGAGGTGAACCCAACTTAGCTTACAATACCATAGTCTCATTAAACTAAACATTTATTTAATCGAGCAGCTACATGGTAAGAGTTTGTGCTGCTCGGCTACTACTACTCCTCAGATATCTCTAGGCTTGTTCTCCTCCGGAAGCCTCCCGGATCCGTAGACGATGATGTAGTCTACGCCTTCAACACCTCCTGAGAGGTCAGGTTCTTCATAGCCGATGATCTCGGCTCCTTCATTGTTGTCGCAGTCCTCCTCCAGACGATTCAGACAATCTAAGCATGGGGTTTAAGAGTGGTATGAGTACGAGCGTACTCAACAAGTTCATTATAGCTAAGAGGTGTTTAATGCACTAGATACGATATTAGACCAGAAAGTCTAATACCAATGCAAGTTTTGATAAACATTTCTTCAAGAGATTGCTTTTATTTCAAAGAGCTATGTCCGTCAGCCTTCACCGGTTTACTAGAACTTCATGGAGCTCCTTTCCGGCCGCGTTCGCAGTTCCTCAATCCCGGAACGAGGAGTGACAGTCACGCTTCTTTACACTCGCGAGAGGTGTGTTGCTTTACCCATAAGAGATCTTAACCTTGGTGCCAACCGGGCAGCTTTCCCGTCCACACTTCCTTCGGTGTGAGGCCCGGTATAAGGTCTAGCCAATCATGTTCCTCCGTTACCTCGAACACCCACCCTTTGTTGCATACCCCGACCCTGGGTCCTCGTCGGTCCCATTATTCCCGTAATTTCAGGGTGGACCCCGACCACGACAACAGTTTGGGACTCGTTAACCAAACTCCTTCGCCGGTAGCCGCAACCCATCATAGACCACATTACCGTGGGGAATTAGAAGGGGATCCCCACCCTCAAGTTGTTCCGCAAGCAAGCAACCGCTACGGTAAGCAACAGCCTATACCGTGGGGAATTAGAAGGGGCTCCCCACCCTCAAGTTGCTCCGCAAGACACAACTCGCTACGGTAAGCGCATCCGTTGATGAACGAGAGGTGGAAACACTTTTGACTACTCCGTCCCACTCCGGATCTTATGGTTAACACGGGTATTACGGCACAAGAATCATCGGCGACATTTGTTGTTTAATCCTAGATGGATAATAACCCTTGCAATGGAACCTCCACCATATCAACACAATCCATGGTTCCATTGCCCACCACATAGTCATATTCATAGTTATGAAAGTAGTGGTTTTGATTTTTATGCAATAGTGATAACCATAATACTTTGCAAGTAATTTGATAGAAATACTCAAATGACATGAGCAAGTGATGAACTTGCTCGAACACCGCAAAGTTCTGCAGCTTGGAAGGTATGGACCGACCCTTGTCCTCTTGTTCTGAAAAATAGCATCATTGTCCGATAAGGGCAATGGTTAAAGAAGCAATAATGCATGATTCCGGTTTTAGGGTTTGTTTCCCCTTTCCGATGTCGTTGCTATTTTATGAGAGGTTAATACTAAGAATGATTTGGGAATCCTTGATTTAGAGTAAATCCAACCTTGAAATGTTGTCAAGGTGTTTTGAAGTCCAAAGGCATTAATAGACTTATTTTTGTTATTAAAAAAAAATATATATGTGATTTAAATGATTATTTAAATCCTCAAATTAAGACCCATTCTTAATTGTCTTCAAAAATTCTCTTTGATATTTTATTTAGGTAGAGAATTTTATGCTGATACATTTTCATATTTTTATTTATTTTTTGGAGTTATAATTAATTTCTATGAAATTTCCAAGTTTCTGGTTTATTTGGTATTTGTGAAATACCAAATTTGCCCCTGGGCCCACCTGTCAGGGTGGCCCAGCGGGTTGGGCTAAACCGGCTCGGGTCCAACCGACCCGAGTGGTCGCTCACTCGCCTTCCCCTTCGTGCCACTCGACCTAACCCTAATCCTCTCCCGTCGCTCTGGCGACCCGCGTCGCCGTCGTCGTCGCCGAATTAATCCGGCCATCCCCGGCCGGCTCCGGCGGCGTGGTTGGTCGCAAAATGACCGCCGCTTGACGGCGCACCAGATCCTCCGCGTCGATCTGGCCTGCGTCGCCCACACCGCTCGCCTCCAACATATCTGCACGCATGGCGCACGGATTTGAGTTGCTCCATCGCACGCCGGGATTCCAGACGCGATGGCGCTACCGTGGGCACGCCGTGGTGGTGCTGGAGCGTTCGTGCCCCGCGACGCCTGGCCTGGCCGCGGCCTGGCGCTGCCTTGGTCGGCCGTGCCGTTGTGCCGCCATGGGCACGCGGTGGTGCTTCTGCTCCAGGTGCGTTCGCCTCTCTCTCTCTCTCTCTGTCTTACTCATCTTCTTCGCCTTGCTCAGCTGCTGGCTTGCATCTCCATATTGAGATGCTTGCCGTGACTGTGCGCTGCTGCTGTGCTTGCCTATGCTGATGTGCTTACTGCTGCTGCCATGGTTTGCTAGCTGCTGCTGCTCTTCTTACTTTGCTCTATGCACTACTGTTATATGCCATACTCCTACTCGTGGCCTTCCCGTGATTGCTCATGAGCATCCGAGTGATGCTCATGGCCTACCGGCTTGCTCCTATGATAACTCTTGCCACTAGGGTATCCTGTGTGTGCATAATCTTGTAAATTTACAAGAGCCAGTATTTCTGTGTGCTCTTCAGTGTGCTATACTTACATGACTAGGCTCAATTGAGCATTGTTACTGACTTGGCGGCTCCATCCCTTGATGGAGTGCTTCTGGATACAATTAAAATGCTCTATTCATTTATCTGTGATGCAATTGTTCAATTATCTGGGTTAGCTTAACCTGTCTGGGCCTTGTGATGATACTATGCTTGGTCTGTGGTGACTCGTAGCAAGAGCAAGTGATGCTTTGATGGTTAATTGATCATTGTTTGCTTGTGAGCAAGTGTGTGTTTCTCTCGTGATTCACTGGTGCTCACCGAAGTCTTGTTTGTGCTTCATACGGGCTTAGCCTGGTGTGTACTATTGCTGGCTTAAGCATCTGTCTGTTGCTTGCGGTGATCCAATGATTCACCGCAAAGCTCGGTGTTTTGATTTATTTGCTTAGTTCACTTATCCGTATTTGCTCGAATCTTATCGAAGTGGATAAGTGATGTGAACTGCTCTGCTAGCTTGTGATCATCCTATTAAATGTGATAGAGCTAGATGGATGCCCACGAGTGGTTGGGAACCCTAGCCCCTATTTGAACCCACACGGGTGATGATATCCGTGCATGGCTTATTAATTTGGGCTGGTTCGGTGGTTGAGGTGACCTTGACAACAATTCATTGCTGTTTAGGTAGCTCCCACCTTTGTTGGCTTGCTATGGCTTAGTGAATACATCACTGGGTAATTCTTTGTTGGATTTCCAGTGATCTTTGATGTTGACAAACAAGAATAGACACATATTGTCTATCTATCTGATGGTGTGCTAGGTTGTAGGTGCTAGGTGGCTTTGGTTGAATAGATAGGATCACTTCCTTGCTGGATTGCCTTGGTTATGCCACTGTTTTGGTATAGCCGAGTGTTCCCTTGGTGATTTCCTATTGGCTTCACCCATTTTTGCTTGCACCAACCGACTTGGTAGCCGGATGATGATACAATCTGGGTATTCTACCCTTCGTGTTCCTGTGATGCATTGTATGCTTATTTATGAGCAAAACTTGATTTTGCTCAGGGTTGATCTGTTTATACCTCACTCCAGCTCCTAGAAAATGGTGTGTTGGTGTAGAGGTTTTGCTTCGTCGCTGCTTTCTTGGCTTGCCCTGCTCCTCCTTGTGGCTTGTGCTTGATCTACTTCATGGTTTACTTCTCAACAGGAAACAGTTCTTTGCTTGAGCTGTTCCTGGATGAAATTCTGGCTATGTGTTCTTCCTGTTCTAAGTGTTCTTGTTTGCCAATGACTTACCAAGATGCCTGCCGATGAATGAGCTAGGGTTTGGCTCAAAAAGGTTATATATGATGCCCTCTTGCCCTCTCAGGTCGACAGCTTGGCCTGGTCACTTTGGTGACTCTCCTCGACTGTGTGTGCTCGTTGAGCATGCACACTGCCCGGTGAGCGAGTGTGGCTGTGTGTGTGTGCACCGATGCTCGAACTTGGTTTGGAGATGATCAGCTCGGCGAGCTGATCCATATCCACAATTTTCCATTTCTTTTTAACCCTGCCAAGTGGCTTTGCCACTTGGCTTAATTCTGTGTTATTTTTGCTTTGATTTGTGCAGGGATAATGTGATGATCAAGATGAAGATCAAGATCTTCTTGAGCAAGAATTACATGATGATCAACAATGTAGTTTAGGACATTTAATTGACTTGTAATTTTCCTTTTTCTTTTTTTATTTCTTCAATTCTTGTGATGTGTTGTAAATTCATATATTTATTCCGAATATTGTAATGACATTGTATCATGTGTGTGATTATCAATAAAGCTCAAAGTTTTCTCTAATGAGCTTTACTTTAATATAATTGTTCATCTTATTTATTATTGATCATTTACTTAATGAATTCCCTCAATTGAATTATTTAAGTAATTATTTAATGTTTGAATTTGAAATTCAAATTCAACCTTGTTTTGAATTCAATCATGTCATAACATTTAGAATTCAATCATGTGAACTCTCCCTCTCTTCTCGAAAACCCTAAACTAGTGAAGTGAGAAGCAAGTTTGTCGCACTCTCGAAACCCTAACCCTGTAAGGTGTCGAGAGAGAAACTTGTCCCCCTTCGATGCAGTTTTTGTTAAAAAGCGCGAAATTTCCCCAGAATTTACTATGCAATGCACATCCCTTTCTAAAATCTACCCCTTGATCGTCTCTAAACCTGGGACATTACACTTAGTAACCTTTCAGGACAGACAAACAAGGGATACAATGCATGCCGCACTGTTTAGATGAGACCGAAGGTGCCTATTTGCATAAATGTAAGAAGGTTGTGTACCTGGGGCATCGTCGATTTCTTCCAAAGAGGCACCCCGTCGAAAAGAAAGGCAATCATTTCGGAGGTGAGGCAGATCGCCGAGTGAAGCCTGAACTCCGTACCGGTGATGCTTTACTTGATATGGTCAAGGACCTAAAAGTAATCTTTGGAAAGGGTCCTGGCGGTCAATCTGTTCCGAATGACGACGTTACGGACACGCACCCATGTGGAAGAAAAAAATCTATATTTTGGGATCTACCCTATTGGAAAGTCCTAGAGGTCCGCTCTTCAATCGACGTGATGCACGTGACGAAGAATCTTTGCGTGAACCTGCTAGGTTTCTTAGGCGTGTATGGGAAGACAAAAGATACACCGTAAGCACGGGAGGACCGAGTATCGTATGAAAGTCCCAAAAGACAAGCAAGAACATGATTACAAGGATACAGGGAGTCGCTTAAGTCCTGCCAGCTACGCTCTTACCAAAGCAGAGAAGGATATCTTTTTTGAAGTCCTTTACAGTATCAAGGTCCCGTCTGGCTTCTCCTCCAATATAAAGGGAATTATAAATATGGAGAAGAAAACATTCCAGAACCTGAAGTCGCATGTTAGCTATGCTCCCGTTGTTGTTCCGTGGCTTTGGGGGTACACCCAGCGCGGCTCAGGACCCGGTCGGTGCCCTCTAGGACCCGGTCTGCGCGGTTGAGTGTTTGTAGTAGTGATTGATGTATTATCGATCTATGTATGCATGTAACTGCACTATCCGCTTTCAGCACTATTATCGATCCTTAGTTAAGAACTATATATGTATTGAGCATTATCCTTAATTAGTACCTACATATATATGTATAACTCTAATATTTTGATCATGTATTGAGCATTATTCTTAATTACTTGTAAGTCTTTGCAGAAACTTGTAAGTCTTTGCAGAATCTTGCTTCGTTGTGTTTATAGCATTAGAATAACTTTTAAGTCTTGGCAGAAACTATGGAAAGAGACCTAGAACAAGAATACCTCGTCGAGGATATTATCCGTGATGATGACTGATACGTCCAAAACGTATCTACTTTCCCGAACACTTTTGCTATTGTTTGGCCTCTAATTTGTGTATTTTGGATGCAACTAACACGGACTAACGCTGTTTTCAGTGAACTGCTCTCGGTGTCTCGTTTTTGTGCAGAAATCCAACTTTCGGGAAAAACCTCGGAATTTATGCGAAGGCCCTATTTTCCCAGGAAACTAACGGAGCCGGAAGGGCAATTGAAGTGGAGGCCCGAGGGCCCCACACCACCGGGCGGCGCGGCCCGGGGGGCCCGCGCGGCCAGGTGGTGTGGCCCCTCGGCCGGCCTCCGACGCCCTCCTTCGGACTACTTATTCGCCTCGACCTAAAAACGCCCGGAGGGAAGTCGAAGTCGCCGTAAACCCTCCGGAACGCCGCCACATCGCGAAACTCCGTCGCGGGAGCCGAAGTCTCCGATTCGGCACTCCGCCGGGACGGGGAATTGGAGGAGATCATCACCGCCATCACCGCCAACGCCTCTCCATCAACCAGCAATGTTTCCCCCATCCATGTGTGAGTAATTCCCCCGCTGTAGGCCGAAGGGGATGGTAGGGATTGGATGAGATTGGTCATGTAATAGCATAAGATTGTTAGGGCATAGTGCCTAGTGTCCGTAGATGGTACTTTTATGATATTGTTGCAACTTGTTATGCTTAATGCTTGTCACTAGGGCCCGAGTGCCATGATCTCAGATCTGAACATGTTATTGTTTCATCATGATATTCATTGTTTATGGTCTTACCTATAAGTTGTATACACATGTCGTCGTCCGGAACCGATGGCCCCGAAGTGACAGAAATCGGGACAACCGGAGGGAATGGTAGTGATGTGAGGATCACATGTGTTCACGGAGTGTTAATGCTTTGCTCCGGTACTCTATTAAAAGGAGTACCTTAATATCCAGATAGTTTCCCTTGAGGCCCGGCTGCCACCGGCTGGTAGGACGAAAGATGTTGTGCAAGTTTCTCATTGCGAGCACGTACGACTATAATTGGAACACATGCCTATTGATTTATTAGTACTTGGACACCGTTTTATTATTATCCGCAAATGCCCTGCTATGATTGTTACATGAGTTTCTCTCATCCATGCAACGCCCGTTATCCGTCCCCGTGCCTACGTATTTTAATCCCGCTCGTTTACTATAATCACTACTCGCTGTCTTTGTTACTCTGCTGCCGTTATTTCACTACCGCTACTCGCTATAAAACTGTTACTATCGATAAACTCTTGCGAGCAAGTCTGTTTCCAGGTGCAGCTGAATTGACAACTCCGTTGTTAAGGCTTTCAAGTATTCTTTGTCTCCCCTTGTGTCGAATCAATAAATTGGGTAATACTTCCCTCGAAGACCGTTGCGATCCCCTATACTTGTGGGTCATCAAGACTATTTTCCGGCGCCGTTGCCGGGGAGCATAGCTTTATTTGGAAGTTCACTTGGATTGATATTGTTCGCTGCAAATTCTCCATCATGGGTAAACCTCGCGATACTAAGATCGCCATATTACCATCCACTACAAGAAAAGGTACAATTCGAGTACCTCCGCTACACTTGATTCACCATCCGTGATTGATAAACTTGTTTCACCGCCACATGCTTCGCATGCGGGTACATCCGCTGAATCTGAACACTCTCATAATACTGATAATATTTCTGCTGTGCTTGATGATAGTGGTTCATTGGGAACTTTTCTAGATGCTTCCATTGCTAGGTCTAGACAAATTGAAAATGCTGAAATTCCCGATGTTACTACACCTGTTAATTCACCTGAACTTGAATACTCTAGTGATGATCTTGATGAAGATTATGTGGAGCTTGATGATGATTTTATTGAAAAATGCCATGCTACTACTGATGCAAGAAAAATTAAAAAGTTGCTTGCGTAACATACTCGTTAGATATAAACTCGTCTCTCGATCCTAAATTTGCCACATCTCCTATAAACATTAGGGATAAAGATTATGATTTTTCTCTTGATCTATCTCATATAGCTATTGTTGAGAAAACACCTTTTTGTGGTACTCGAAAAAGAAAGTGCCTGTTGAACACATGACTGAGTTATCTACTTTGAGTAGCTTGTTTTCTCGATGATGTTAAGAAGCGTACTTACTTTGTTGCTAAAATATTTCCATTCTCATTAAAGGATGACGCTAAAACTTGGTATAATAATTTGCCACCTGGTTCTATTAAAAGTCCAAAAGAATTGCTTGTCGTTTTCTTTCGGAAATACTTTCCTGCTAGTGCTCAACATGCTGCTTTGCAAAGAGTTTATAGTTTTGATCGGGGAGATGAAGAGAAATTGCCTCGAGGCTTGGGCAAGATTTTGCTCTCTTATTAGAGCTTTGCCCGACCATGATTTAGAAAAGCATGAATTACTTGATATATTTTATAGTGGACTAACCATTGATTCTAGGGCATACCTGGATAGTTGTGCTGGTTGTGTTTTCGGAAAAGAACTCCGGCACGTACGCTGAAGAATTATTGGCTAAAATAGGCCGGAATTATGATGATTGGAATACGCCGAACCAACTCCAACGCCAATAGTGAAGAAGAGGGGTTTAATTAAATTGAATGATGAAGATATGAGGGAAGCCAAGAAGTCTCTCAAGGAGAAAGGTATTAAATCTGAAGATGTGAAGAATCTACCTCCAATAGAAGATATATGTGAGATAATTCCCCCTTCATCCATGATTGAGGTAAACTCGCTTCAACGCTTTACTAGGGAAGATATTCCATATTCGAAACCTCCTGCGCAATGCTTAGATGAGTTTGATAATTATATTGTTAAGCAAGAAAATTTTAATATGAGAGTAGAGAATCATCTAATGGAAAATTCTCAAGCTATTAGTCAATTGCATGATATTGTGGAGAGAACCTCCAATGATGTTAAGATGCTTGTTAAACATTTTCAAATGATTCAAACTCAAATTGATCAACTCACTAAAGTGCAAAATGACTTGTTAGGGAATAATTCTAAAGAGAAACATGCTTATGAAGTAACAACTAGAGGTGGTGTCTCTACCCAGGATCCTCTATATCCTGAAGGGCATCCCAAAAGAATTGAACAAGATTCTCAACGCATTGAACCTAGTGCTCATTCTAAGAAGAAAAAGAAGAAGAAACATAAAAATGTTGTAGAATCCTCTCGAACCCGTTAATGATCCTAATAGTATTTCTATTTCCGATGCTGAAACCGAAAGTGGCAATGAACATGATAATAATGAAGATAATGATAAGAATGATACTCCGATAAAGAAGAGGTTGAAGAAGAACCTCGAAAAGCATGCTAAAAATAAAAAGTATACTAAAGAAGATTTTATTACCGAGAAACATGGTAATGAAAGAGAACCTTGGGTGCAAAAGCCAATGCCTTTTCCTGCTAAGAAACTAAAATCAAAGGAAGAGGAACACTATAATAAATTTTGTGATTGGATGAAACCTTTATTCTTGCAAATCCCTTTAACCGATGCTATTAAATTGCCACCTTATTCCAAGTATATGAAAGATATTGTTACTAACAAAAGGAAAATCCCCAATGAGGAAATTTCTACTATGCTTGCTAATTACTCTTTCAATGGCAAAATTCCAAAGAAGTTGGGCGACCCAGTATACCTACTATTCCTTGTTCTATCAAGAATAATTATGTTAAAACTGCTCTATGTGACTTGGGAGCCGGTGTTAGTGTTATGCCTTTTTCTCTTTATAAGAGGCTTTACTTAGATAAGTTGATACCTACTGATATATCTTTGCAAATGGCTGATAAATCTACAGCTATTCCTGTTGGTATATGTGAGAATGTTCCTGTTCAAGTTACTACTAACTGCTTGATATTAACTGATTTTGTTGTGTTGGAAATGCCTGAAGATGATAATATGTCTATTATTCTTGGGAGACCTTTTCTTAACACCGCAGGGGCTGTTATTGATTGCAATAAAGGAAAGGTTACTTTCAATGTTGATGGTAGGGAACACACCGTCTATTTCCCCAAGAGGATTGAGAAAGCGTGTGGAGTTAATACAATTTCTCATGTGAGAACTATCAAAGTGGGAACCATTGATTGTCCTATATATGAGCCTAAAGAAGAATATCAAACTCTTGTTATTGGATCCATATCAATACAATTCAAGGTAACATGATTGATTTGAGGTTTATTTCTTCATATGCTATGTAAAATTTATTTGGTGGCAAGACTTGATCAACCTTGTTAACAAATACCTTTTATATGCATAGAGGAGGTAAACAACATATCTTTCTTCCTCCACTTGTTTTAGTTGCTGTAGCATTTTTAATTTGCAAAGTTTCTTAATTGATTTGAGATTTCAAAAAAATTTCCTGGCCAGTAATAATAAACTTAATACCCAGAAAATGTGCATTTTTCGAAGTTTTCAAAAATTCGCGAAAATTATACCGTTGGTCCTATTTTTCGACGAGGCACCTGGGAGCACCAGAGGATGACCTGTGGGGCACCAGAGGGCGCTGCACCACGAGCCGGCGCGGCCTGCAAGGTGGCCGCGCCACCATGTGGTGTGGGCTCCCTCCGCCCCACTTCGTCATCTCTTTCGCCCGTAACACTCTCTCTCCCGAAAAACTCGTACCAAGTTCGTCTCTCTCGCGTTTTTGCTCCGGAGCTCCGGACTTCTCGATCTCTTTGCTCAGCCCGATTTACGTCCGAAATTTGGCACATTTGTTCTTCGGTATGTGACTCCTCCACCCATCCAAGTAGAATTTCGTTTGGTTGAGTATATCTTGAATATTTTGCTGCTGTAGGTAACATGTTTAGTGAGCTTGCATGCTTGTTCTAATTGGTAGAAATTAGTTTTGATGCATGATTAGTACTCTAGCAAGTTCTTATGGTAGTTTCCCTCAATTGTATGTCACCAAATCAAGTTTTATATTGTTTGTTGAAATTTCAGAAAATGGAACGGAATAGATACCACTTGAACCAGCAAGAGTTGGAAGTCCAACAAGTTATGATAGTCAATCGTGAAGAGGGAGTATACCCCTCTTACTACCCGTGCGCGGATTTCATGAGAAGCGCAGGGATATTTGAAGATGTTCAAACTCTAATTTCTCGTGCAGGTTGAGTGACTTTGTTGAAGGAGAACCAAGACAATATGTAAAATTAACTATGGCTTTTGTGCAGGACTTCAAGTTTAATTGGTCGCGATCTAACCCCACGGTCCGAGTATAAAATTTACAATAAAGCTGTCAACTTGCCATTTAGTGCTTTTTGTGCAAGCAATTAGAATACCGCAATGGGGGTCGTGCGAGAAGATAAGGGGATCGCCGCAAGAACTCTCGGATCTTTACAAGATGATTTGCGATGGAAGGAGTTTCTCAGGTGAAAGTGGTAAAATCACTAGTATTCAACTCCCGGCTATCCGCTACTTTGCTTATTTTATTACCAAATGCGTTCTCGCTAAAAGGATTGGTGGTAAACTTTCTATCCCGGATTTGGCTTTTCTAGCTGCAGCGACCGCAAAATAGTAGGTCTTATAATTTGGGGGCATTAATAGCTTATAGACTTGCTACTAACCGTGAGAAAGGTGGAATGTGTGGAGGCCTCATCGCCTCCCGTTTACTAGCTTTTCATAATGTAGAACCTCATAATTTTGATATTCCATTCCCCGTAGAAAAACTTGACATAGCCTCTATGATTAAACATGAATTTGTTTCAGATTCCTCCAACTTGGGTAACCTGTATTATAAGATGATATTTTATAAGAAAGTTTGGAGAATAACTAAGAAAACCGAGAAACAAGTAAGATTGCCTGCGCCTGTTTTGTCTAACCTTGATTCCAGGGGAGATTGGTCGGTCACGTAAGGTGCACTAGATGCACATATAGAGAGAGGAGGCCAACATGCAAGAGACGACATAGAGGTCGAGGAGCACCTCGACTCATCATCCGATGCAGCAAGTTCCTCGCGCCAACATGATGGATATGCGGAGCCTCCACGCTTTTCTTCTGCGCAGGAGCTTTATTATGACTATTCCACATATGATCCACCGGCATGGAATCCAGACCCTCGATGGGGTTGAACTCCACTTAGGCCAAAAGCCTAAGCTTGGTGGGAGGTATACCGGCATCACTCATTCTTTGCATATTATGATTGCTGGATACTTGTGTATACTTGTTTAGTCTCTTTGAGTGGTCTTCTAATAAGAGGAAGATGATATTTGGGGAAGTGCTGCCTGAAAACAGATTCTGGGCTGTTACCGTAAAAATTCGTGTGCCCAGCCAGAACAGTATTTTGAGTTGAAAATTTTTGTGCATGTTCCCCAGGTTGTTATCTAACTTTCATTAGTTGAACACTTTTTGAACTGAGCAACGTAAGATTTTTGTAAAAATCGATTTCTGTACTGCTGTCAGGTTTTGGCAGATTTCTGCCATCTTGCTTTTCTGTGTTTCTTTTAGTTTGTTATTTCTTGCTTTCGCTTTGTTTCTTTCCCAAAACACAAAAAGACCAAAAATATTTCTGTTGTTTCTCTTCACCATTTCTTTATCTTGGTTTTTGCATTTGTTCCGCTTTATTTGCTCGTTGCTAGTTGTTATAAGAAAACCCAAAAAGATTTTGCTTTGTTTGCTTGTTTCCTTTTGTTCTTGTTCTCAAATTCGAAAACACCAAAAATATTTGCTGTTCTTCTTTGGTTTGTAAAGTTCATCATGAGTTCAATGGTTTTCGGTGGCTGGAGCGTGGTTTTCATTTCATATTATCCAAGCTACACAAGTGAAAAGGCAATAATGACGATCTACGACAATCTGATTGCGGTGAGAGGCTGGTATGAACTCTATTTGTTTTCATTTTTGTACATATACTCATCCATGTGAGCATGCTTAGTTGGTTCATGTGAGGTATGTGTTATTTGAGAAAGTCTAGTAGTTTATGATCTCTCATGTTTAGCTCCAATCTATTAATATGAGTAGCATGTCATGGATGTTTGCTTGCATTGTTTTATTCATAAGTAAGTATGGCATTGTGGTATCCTCCTCTGAATAATTCATTTATATCGACTTGGCACATGCTCACGCATGCATATGACTGAACAAAAGTCAATTAAGCCTTAATGATTTACATTGCTTCGGAGTTCTTGTATCACTTTTATGCCTCGGTTAATTTATTTTGCCGCAAGCATGATTATGACAGTTACTGCTCTCTTGATTTGTCGCTCCCTAGTCTTTTGCTAGCCTTCACTTGTACTGAGCGGGAACGCCGCTCGTGCTTCCAAACACCTAAAAACCAAGTTATTCCAGAGTGTCCACCATAAATACCTATGCATGGCATTTCAAACCATTCCAAGTAAATTCTCATGCGCTACCTTTAAAATCTTCAAAATGCTTCTTAATTTGTGTTAATGTTTCATAGCTCATGAGGAAGTATGTGGTGTTTAGCTTTCAACCTTGTCATTTACTTTTGACGGACTCTCATATGGAATAGTGGCACATCCGCTTATCCAATAATTTTGCAAAAAGAGCTGGCAATGGGATTCCCAGTCCCAAATTAATTAACAAAAATAGACACTCCTCCATGGTTTGTGATTGTTGGACGGCACCCGAAGGATTCGGTTAGCCATGGCTTGTGTAAGCAAAGGTTGGGGGAGTGTCATCATCATAATAAAACTAAAATAAAAAGGCACTCCTTCATGGTATGAGATTGTTGGCGGGCACCCGAGGATTCGGTTAGCCATGGTTTGTGCAAGAAAGGTTGGAAGGAGTGCCACATAAATATGCAATAATTCATGGGAGCCGCTCTTGAAAGTCCGGTTGGCGAGGTAGTTAGTGTACCCATTACCATTCGTTGACAACAACAAACACCTCTCAAAATAATTTTACTCCCGATTTATAAAAATGAAAAGCTCTAGCGCATGTTAATCCCCTGCTTCCCTCTGCGAAGGGTCAATCTTTTACTTTTATGTTGAGTCTCCATTATTTCTTTGAGTACTATCTTGAGAGCACAACTCGTCATTCTTAGTATAATATGCTTGTCTCAAAATATGATTGATTGTGGTATAACTTTGATGCTTTTATCTTTGACAATCACTACTTCTAGTCTTTCTATGAACTTCAAAGGTGCCCGGGCATTTATGTTTTGCCAATCAAATACGAGCAAGCGAGATACCACTTTATCATGCTCTCTTATGAACATTGCAATCCTGCTTATATACATGATTCATGATGCTTATTATTAATTGTTGGTACCTCTCCATGATTGACATAGCTGTTAGATGATCTTATTTGCATGTGTCTCATCATGAACTGCTTAAGTATTAGCCACAGCATGAGAATATATACATCATATGAGCAAATGTGTTCGTGAAAGTTCTTTTATCGCTCAGTTGTTAACTGAATTGCTTGAGGACAAGCAATAAGCTAAGCTTGGGGGGAGTTGATACGTCCAAAACGTATCTACTTTCCCGAACACTTTTGCTATTGTTTGGCCTCTAATTTGTGTATTTTGGATGCAACTAACACGGACTAACGCTGTTTTCAGCAGAACTGCTCCGGTGTCTCGTTTTTGTGCGAAATCCAACTTTCGGGAAAAACCTCGGAATTTATGCGAGAAGGCCCTATTTTCCCAGGAAACTAACGGAGCCGGAAGGGCAATTGAAGTGGAGGCCCGAGGGCCCCACACCACTAGGCGGCGCGGCCCGGGGGGCCCGCGCGGCCGGGTGGTGTGGCCCCTCGGCCGGCCTCCGACGCCCTCCTTCGGACTACTTATTCGCCTCGACCTAAAAACGCCCGGAGGGAAGTCGAAGTCGCCGTAAACCCTCCGAACGCCGCCACATCGCGAAACTCCGTCGCGGGAGCCGAAGTCTCCGTTCCGGCACTCCGCCGGACGGGGAATTGGAGGAGATCATCACCGCCATCACCGCCAACGCCTCTCCATCAACCAGCAATGTTTCCCCCATCCATGTGTGAGTAATTCCCCCGCTGTAGGCCGAAGGGGATGGTAGGGATTGGATGAGATTGGTCATGTAATAGCATAAGATTGTTAGGGCATAGTGCCTAGTGTCCGTAGATGGTACTTTTATGATATTGTTGCAACTTGTTATGCTTAATGCTTGTCACTAGGGCCCGAGTGCCATGATCTCAGATCTGAACATGTTATTGTTTCATCATGATATTCATTGTTTATGGTCTTACCTATAAGTTGTATACACATGTCGCTGTCCGGAACCGATGGCCCCGAAGTGACGAAATCGGGACAACCGGAGGGAATGGTAGTGATGTGAGGATCACATGTGTTCACGGAGTGTTAATGCTTTGCTCCGGTACTCTATTAAAAGGAGTACCTTAATATCCAGATAGTTTCCCTTGAGGCCCGGCTGCCACCGGCCGGTAGGACAGAAGATGTTGTGCAAGTTTCTCATTGCGAGCACGTACGACTATAATTGGAACACATGCCTATTGATTTATTAGTACTTGGACACCGTTTTATTATTATCTCGCAAATGCCCCGCTATGATTGTTACATGAGTTTCTCTCATCCATGCAACGCCCGTTATCCGTCCCCGTGCCTACGGTATTTTAATCTCGCCGTTTACTATAATCACTACTGCTGTCTTTGTTACTCTGCTGCCGTTATTTCACTACCGCTACTCGCTATAAAACTGTTACTACTCGATAAACTCTTGCGAGCAAGTCCGTTTCCGGGTGCAGCTGAATTGACAACTCCGCTGTTAAGGCTTTCAAGTATTCTTTGTCTCCCCTTGTGTCGAATCAATAAATTGGGTAATACTTCCCTCGAAGACTGTTGCGATCCCCTATACTTGTGGGTCATCAATGACGATATCACCTCTCTTTACCTAAACCAATCCGGCGAGGGAGACGAGCGAACCCGAGGAGACGGCTCCGATGAGGAAGATGAGCAAGACCACCGTGGAGACGACTCCGGTGAGGGAGAAGGTGACGACTGCGAGGGAGAAGCTCACCACGCCGAGGTATATATATTAATTAACCAAGCCTACGAGATATGTGCATATACATATATTAACGTTGTTTCTTCTTTTAGACCTCCTAATCAACACACTCTACCGGCAGAACTAAACGAGGCGCGGCCAGAAAGATGGAAGAGCATGAAAGGTGCATCATCACGGAAATCGCTATAGACGGCGAACCGATTTCTCCCAAGGATCACGCAAAAAAGTTTGTAAGTCAATGCGGAGTTATTGTTAGGGACACCATCCCGATCACCACTCAAGAATGGAAGAAACCTGCAAAGGCGGACGAAGGAGTTACTTACGTCGATACGAGATCCAAAAATCTGATGTTTAGGAAACTCATGGTAAATTTCACATTTCCGGAGCCGGCTGACTCGATAGTGATAATAAAAGGCCGGACCACGAGGATCCCGAGCTGAATAGCATACAACGAAGAGTCAAGAAGTGGGCTCTTAAGAAGATGGCAACGCAGTTCAACGACTACAAGAAGAAATTGGACAACTCCTTTGTCAAGAAAAAGAAGACTCCAGATTTCAAGGGCCCCTATGAGAAGATAAAAGACCACCGGGAGGCATTTGTGAAGTACAAGACATCGGAGAGGGCAAAGACAAGGTCGGACACCAACAAGAAAAATGTTGCTAATAAGATGTACTTCCATACCATGGGGCGAGGAGGCTACAAGGCTGGCGGACCTAAGTGGGAGAAATGGGAGAAGGACCTAATTAAGAACGGGATCCGGCCGGAGGTACGGAAATGGAACCAGCGGTCAAGGGATTGGTTTTACGCGCATGGGGGCACGTTGGACGCACAAGGGTTCTGCATATATACACAAAGACATCGGGAAAACCCACTTCCCATCGAAGCCTTTAGAAATGCTGCAAAGGAAGTTGAAGAGGGGAAGTTCCGTCCCGAAAGAGAGAAGGACCAGCTCACACGCGCCCTTGGGAATCCCGAACACCCGGGACGAACACGAACCATACCAGGTGGAAAGCCGTGGTGTATTGGGTTTCCTGCGAAACGAAGAAATATCCCGATAGAAGCCGTCGGAGGCAAAAGGATGTGGTTCAAGAACGCGTTGCTAAGCTAGAGGAGCAAGTGAGGATGATAATGTCGGGCTCAGTCACGATCACCCAACCTCAACCTAATCCGCGGATAGAAGAAGTTGCATTCGATGCTACCGGCCGGGGATCTCGGCGGAAGAGCAGCGTGGCTTCCACGGAGCTGCCCGGTGATGATGCGGATGTGGATCCGCGAGATGGCTCCTCCCTCCCCTGTGGATCCGCGGATGCCTTCGATCTCTACCCCGTGGACTTTATCACGAGTCGACACCTTGTGAGTTACATTTCCAAACGATGGGCTACTTAACGCTCAAGGCGGCGATCGGCTATGTCTTACCGCCGGTACTCGATCAAAGATATCACTTCAAGCCGGTTCCACCCGGATACGCTGTTGCCGGGGTGGATCAAGTTATGGATGGGTATGGGCCGCCGAGGCTTGACCACCCTCGCCGGTGAAGGGGATTTGCTAGAGCCGGGAGAAGCCAAGAACACTACGGTTCTATGGCGAAAGGAATTCATTGTGATTCCGGGTTGGAAGGCGCCAACAAGGTCTCCACCGAGCCAGCATTCTCCACCGATGCAGCCGTCTCCAGTGCGTGAGCCTTCCCCGCCGGCGCGTGAGCCTTCCCCGCCGGCGCGTGAGCCATCTCCGCCGCCGCGTGAGCCTTCTCCGCCGCCCAAGTATAAGAGGAAAATTAGGCGGACCGCTACGACACAGCTGAGTTGTAACAAATCACCGAGACGCAAACAAGAGCCCCTCCCAAGAGTGCCTAAGGTTGCTCCCAAGAGACCTTATGACTATACGAGTTGAGGAAAATGCCAAGATCGTAGCTGAACGAGCACAAGCAACAAATTTTGAAACTTAAAAAGCCCCGACTTGAGCCGGAGCCAGCTATATCTCCGGAAAAGAAGTTGAAACTGCTGAAGAACCTTCATCAACCCGAGCCAAATCTTTCATCGAACTATGACCGGTCTATTCGCAAGTCAAATGTGTTAGCAAGAGAGCGGTGGGAAAAAAGTAAGGTAGATGGGAAACCGGTTCCCCGGCTTGGAGCCCGAAAAACTCGTGCCCCCCGCTCCAAGTGTATCCCGATGTCCTAGCGTGCCTTGATCCAACGATGGTAAAACTATACAAAGATGAGGCAGATGCGGCCGGTATGAGTATTCCTGAGTACTTAAGCCGCATCGAATTCATGGACACGGACGATGTCCAATTAGCATACCATTACACATACGGGGAACCTCTTGTCAGAGCTGCGGAGTTGCCTAATCTATCAACACAGCTGCGAAGACTACATAATTGGTACTTGGATGCATGTAAGGACGGCCAGAACTCGGATCATGGTGGCAATAAGAGATGAGCACTACGGGCGAACCGACGTGATGAACATCGAATTTTGTGAATTATTTCAGTTATTCAACCAAGACGCCCTCGACAAATCTCTGCTGAGTGCATACTCGTTTGTAAGTATTATTTATGTAATTAAGTCTCTACCGCGGCTCGTCCATTATTGCATGCATATAACCATACTCTCACTGTATTATGCAGAATGAAGATTCGCGAATGCCGCAAGGGGAAAATCTATGATCTTGGGTTCGTTGACCCATATACCGTGAATGGGTATACTGTCGACAACTCTCCCAAGGACACGGAGAATAACTTGGTACATGTCTTAAGGAAAAACTCATACAAAAGGGCAATACTATTTCCTTACAACTTCGCGTGAGTGTTACTCTCTTCACACATTAAATCTTTTTCGCTTACTCCATGTGTTAAGTGTAATTGATGAGTTATGCATATATATATGTGTGTGTCCGCAGGTTTCACTATATCCTGCTAATCATTGAACCCGACACCGGGATAGTAGAAGTCATGGACTCGAAGAGTAAACCCCTTGAGGCGTGGGGGGACATGGCTGATATCCTCCACAAGGCTTGGAAACGGTTCACCAACAAAGCTCCGGGTTTAAAGAATAAAGAACTTCGAATAAAACATGTACCGGTAAGTACTAATGGCTAGGCCGCGCATCTCTTTGATTCTAGTTTCAATACAATTATTATCATCCTTGATTATATATATATATTATTTTGATTGAACTTTGTTCTCGTAAAGTGCTTGAGGCAAGAGGACGGGAATAATTTATGCGGGTTCTACGTTTGCGAGTTCATCCGCCAGAATACCCATCATGTGAGGGACATTTTGGAACAACTTGATGTAAGTAATTAAACAACATTCATGGTTTTATTTTATCACCTTGTGTTTCATTCACATACACACATATATATGTACTGACCATCGTACCTTCTTCAAATTATTAGATCGAACGGTTGCGGGACGGTCTTCTAGCAACAGAGCGTGTACGAGCAATTCAAGAAGAACTGGCGGGGTTCTTACTTGAGCAAGTCATAGCTCCGGATGGAGAACACTATGTGGACAACCGCCAATATCAAAGTTGATGTAGACATATATATATATGCATTAACGTGTGTCACTTTGATCGATATATGTAATACAATGGTTTCCTATATATATATTTGAATTGTTTGCATTAATATTATACCGTGTTTCGAATGGAGGCGGAGTACGCCGCGGCAGCGTTTTAGTGCAATTCTTCGCCGCGGCAGAGTCTACCGCGGCGGGGAATGGCACCAAAACCCTGCCGCGGCACAACCCTTTGCACCGGTTCGTATTACGAACCGGTGCAAAAAGTCCCCCGCCGGACTCTCCACAGACGGCCACGTGGTGCCCCCTTTAGCACCGGTTTGTAACCGAACCGGTGCAAAAGGGGGGGGGCCTTTTGCACCGGATGGTTTGCACCGGTTGGCCATCCGGTGCATATGGGCCTTTTGAACCGGTGCAAAAGAGCAGTTTTCCACTAGTGGCAGATTTTGGTTTCGTAAATGAAATCAGGAAAAACCCTTTGTCGGGAAAACCCTGCTCTTTTTTACGCTAAACGTCGCTGTCCGCGAGATCCAAAACCAAAACCTACTCCGTGTTTGTGGTAAGAAGGGGCTCTTGCCATTTCGCTATCCATACTCAGATACCAAAAAGGGAGCTCGCAGAGGTTGTGTATGCTCACAGTGGAGTGGAGCAATTGGTTTCTGTCTCACTTGTTCCAAACTGGCGTTCATCCCACGCAGCTCCGATGCTCTGCTTAGCTAGCTTAACCCCTAAGTTTGAGATATCCAGCACGAATCTAGAGTTATGGAGTACTGCTTTGCGCTGGTCCCGCTTTACAGCTAGAATCTTCTTAGGAGTAGTGATTACTGACAGGTCGGGTATATACTGATATTTTTGCACCGTATACAAAATTAACTACTCATGCATGCGTAGTTGAGGGATGTTGATGGGTGGCAGGCAAAGCAAAGCAAAGCATCGTGACCCATGCATGCGTATCAATGTAGGTCGTTAATTAGTCCACCTTGTTTAGCAATCCGACACATCATTAGCTCCATCTTCTACGACGTGGTGTACGATTTGGTTGTTGACACGTTGCGCCGAGGTTGTAGAGTGTTTGTGTGCTCTTTCTTGTATACAATCATCCTCCACTTGGGTTCTGGAACCGGTCCTCCACGTAAGCCACGTCAGCTACGGAAGCTATCATAGGATCATTTCGAATAAGAAAAAGGCAAGGTGATCATGCATATGCATGAAAGGCGACTCAAGGAGTCAAGGTGAAGTGAAAGTGGCACGTCTTTCCGGTAGGTTTTATTATGCATGTGTAATGTAAGAGTGGCGGTTAACACTTAACACAGACAGAAACGTTTTTTTTCTCTTAATCACGTCACATCAGATCCACGACCAAGGGAAAAAACGACCACTAATACAAGTGCATAACTAGCCGTAAACTACTCCATTACTGCAAGTCTACAATAATACCAGTCAGTGATCTTCTCGACCTCCACCACTAGCAAAGTACTACTACTAGAGTACAGAAATTAGCAGCCAAACGCATTCAAATCACACAAACGTCAAATAAGCCGGCCGTGGGTCGCTACGCGTGAGTCGCTTTAGCTAGCTACCTGTTATTGAGCCGATCAATCAAACAGCCAGGAAAAGAACACAGTATACCCACGGTAATACGGCGTGCAGACATACTACTACTAAACGTGTACCGGTATAGGTAACCAGCTGCCGTAGTATCTACCAGGTATGGGTTGAGATCGTATCTTCGAACATGGACACCAATTACCTGGAAACGTCTTACATCGGCAGCTCCCCTTGCGTGCGTAGTACCGCCCCATGCGTGGTTAACCAGCAAAATCCCTTTTGCTACTTGTACGGATGTAGTGTACGTCCAATGCACGCCTCAGAGTAGCTGATTTGCAACTTGTATCGCAAGAAAATTCACCTGGTGCAGTCCCAAGTCAAATTACCGTATGCAACAAGAAAAGCTTCTCTCCCAGAATATCTGATATCCGTGTACGTGCGCCACACAACGCACGTGCTGTGCAATCAGTGATGCCAGCACTCGATTGTAGAGGTTGGTGCCAAAAGTGACGAGCTCGGCTTGGCTGCATCTTCTCGTCAATTACACCGACCTACCTCATTTTGTTTTTCCTCCACCGTTCCGTCTTTTTGGGTAAACCTTGAACGGATTGGTTGGGTCTTTGGAACTTTGGGGATATACTTGTCCATTTGGTTTTGCCCCCGTCGATCCAAGAATCTTATGTGATTGTGTAAAGCTCCAAACAACCCCAAAGCATCAATCATGCATGGTCCCGTTGTATGGAGAACCACCAAATGATGCTATGGTAGATATTCATATTTCCCAGAATTTCCAGAATCTAGTACCTGGTCTTTAGTTGCTTTTAACCCAGATAAAGTTTTCTTACAAAGTTAAAAAAAAAAATCGTTCTCTAGCTTCCATCCATGCGCTAGTATGAGTTGCACAAAAGTGATGTTGGAACCGGAAACCATAGGTGTACACTGAGCTACATGTAGCTCGGTTTTTAAAAAAATTCAAAATTGACAGTTCGAAGTTTTAGAAAAATCTGAAAATAATCTGGATGTCAACAATGTTGTGTTCTACCATCATGTAAAATTTCAACTCGAAATACCTTATATTGTGGGATTCACAAAAATGACAAAATCTGACATTTGTAGTAGTGAACAATGCAAGATTTTAAAACCTCAAAATCTGTTAGATTTTATTATTTTTGTACAACCCACAATATAAGGTATTTTGAGTTGCAATTTTGCACATACGTAGAGCACAACATTGTTTACATCAAGATTTTCTTTCAGATTGTTTGAAACCCTTAAATATCGTTTTTAAATTTCGAAAAAAACGAGCTATGTGTGGCTCAAGCTACAAAAACCCACACTCATGTTGGAACCAGCTATTTATATCATTGCATGAGATAGCGTTATCCAATTAAATTTATGGTTATTGTGAAATTTATGTTTTGCTGATGAGCAAACAATCAAACTCTTAACATCTAAGTATAGGAGCTGATGTGGGGACACATATGCATTTATTTTTATTCTCTTTAATATTTGCGAATGAAACGTGCTAGCACCATCAATATGCTTGTACAAAATGACAATAAGTGGGAAATATAACAAATTTAGATTATTGCTAAGCTTTTTTTTACATGGCCATATACTTATCACATTCGCTCACGGAAAGTGATGGTTAGATTCTTTCACGTTTTGATGATATATATGCTACTTCCTCCGATCCATAAGAAGTATCATTGTTCTGGTTTAAATTTGAACATAAACCAGAACACTTATTATGAATTGGAAGGTGTATATTTTTAAGCGTGAAAGTGACATGAATGGTCATTTTCTCTATACAAGTGAGAAGAACACACATCCACGAAGTATGATGAGAAAATGGAGATCACATTGGTGGGGATATAGGTCAATACGTCTCCAGCTTGTGTTTCAATCATGGGTAACACAGTCGAGCTACCTGCACCTGTCTGGTCCGGTCGTTTAGCGGCTCTTTCTAAGAGATGGAAATGCAAATAGAAAACATCCCCTAGGAAATCCTCACGGTCTGGTGGTCGACGTAACAATAATGAGATTTGTCCTTCTTATTCTCAAAATAAGAGGGGCAAGGGGATTAATACCAAGAAATATTTCTTCCTATTATAAGATGTAATTTGATCCGCATATGTTTGGTAAAAGAACAATGTTCTCCTTTAATTATATCATAAATAGAAAGTATTTAATTAAAACATGAAAATGCTTGAACGAGTTCATTGGTAACGCTTAGTTAGAAAAATTATGGAGGGTTGAAGTCAGAGTGCTTGTTTTTCTTATAGTACATAAGCTTTATGCTTTCCTAATGAGGAATACAATTTGGAATATGATGTTCATTGGACACCTCAACTACCTAACAAAGGGAAACTTCTCTTAATAACGTCACATCACATCCACGGGACCACGTCCGAGGAAAAAACGACCACTAGTACAAATGCACAACTAGCCGTATACTAGAAAAACTGTTACACGAAATCAATACTACAGGTCTACAATACTACTCCATGACTACCACTACCAGTCAGTGATCTTCTCGATCTCCATCAGTTCCAGCTAAACGCATACAAATCAGACAAGAAAACACACAAACGTCAAATAAAGCGGCCGTGGGCCAGTCCACTGCAGGAGGACGCGACACACGTAGCTAGACTATAGTCTATACAGGTGGACCTAGGAGACCCCCAGTCTTGCAAGAAAAACATACACATAGCCACTCATGAAACCCTGAAGTACTCCTTCCGTCCCGGTTTACAAGGCCTACGGGTATTTCAAGATTGTCAATTTAACTAATATAATATAAGATTTAAACTATAAAAATTATATCATTAAAAACTTTCTAATGATATATATTTTGTAGTATATATTTTATATTACGTGGTTAAATAACGATCTAGAGATACGCGCACGACCTGTAAACCGGGATGAAGGTAGTATCAGATTGGTAAAAACTTTGGTATCGTGGTATCGAAACGGGAGAGAAGGTACAATAATTTACATAAAACTTTACTTTGTAGCCTTTGTGTAACTGAATTGCCAAAACCAATCAAAGACAAAGATTATAGCTAGGACCCAGCTTGTCTTCTTCTCTCTATGTCTCTCCTTTTCCCTTTGTTCTATCTTCTTTCGCCCACGCACGAGCCGCCCACCGGCCTACCCGTGCGCGCCGTTTGCCCATTGGCCACTCACACCCGCCGCCCGTCCACTGGCTGAGCATACCCGCTTGCTTGCCCAACCCATTGGTGGAGTGGGATCGTGCAAGCTTGAGGCGGTGGCACGAGATGTCGCTGAGCTCTGACCACGCGGGGTTGTGAGGGGACGCGGGCAGGGCAGCCTAGGTCAGGAGGGAGGAAGCACGGGGGTGCGTGACGAAGCTCCTCACAGCAGGAATCGCCGGTGTCGGCATCCTCCGGTCTGAATCAGACAGGAATGAATATGGGTAGAGAGGCGCTCGATTTAGCGGTGAGAAAGCTCATGCCGACGAGAAACGAGGGGTGGGACGGCGGAGAAGCTCGAGGAAGGGGCATCGCGGCTCATGAGCATATCGGCTGTGGGGAAGGGGGTGGGGCGGTGACCGGCAGAATGATGCACACGTGAATGTTTTCGACCGTGGAAGGTTCAGCCTCCGCGTGAGTTTTACGAAGTGGCCACAAACTTTACAAGCTGTATTTTTTTTTGAACAGGGAAGACCCCGAAGGGCCGAGAAGCTCCATTAAACTCGGTGGACACAATTACATAAAGGACCTTAGCTTGAGAAGCAGCAGCACAAAAGTCCTGTAAAATTACAAGAAGGACCCAGAAAGATAAAATGAAAAGAAGTCCAGTCCTTCTTCTCCACCGCGACGTTGACTGAATCTCGGGCCACGGTCTCTGGCGGCAACGTCGGGGACTACGCCACTTGGTTCGCCATCAGGATGGACCATCGTGCTGAGATTGTAGATCCGCCACAACGGCACAAAGGCCTGGAGGAAGTAGATTCTCCCCGGAGCAGATTCTCCCGAGGTGCGGAGAGGCCCCCTTGGCCAAGGATAGCGGAGGTTGAAGTCGTCGACGCTTGGGATCTGCCGCAGATTGAGCTTCTTGGCATCCCACTGTCGTCAAAGCTCCGCTTCATGCATCACCTCCCTACTGGTTCTCCCCTCGCCACCTCGGCCATCCAGAGGAAGAAGAAGAGAGGGATGCAGCGAACTGGAAGCCGGAACGGCCCACTCCCTTGCTATTTTGGGCGGGCCAGAACCGCAGCACCACCTCCCCTCGCCACCATGGCCGACCAGAGAGAGTGTTGCGACGCGGAGCGCTCTCGCCGGTGGGACTACGCCACTTGGTTCACCGTCAGGATGGACCACCGTGCCGAGATTGTACATCCGCCACAACGGCACAAAGGCCTGGAGGAAGTAGATTCTCCCCGGAGCAGATTCTCCCGAGGTGCGGAGAGGCTCCCTTGGCCAAGGATAGCGGCGGCTGAAGTCGCCGACGCTTGGGATCTGCCGCAGATTGAGCTTCTTGGCATCCCACTGCTGTCGAAGCTTCGCTTCCTGCATCACCTCCCTACTGGTTCTCCCCTCGCCACCTCGGTCGTCCAGAGGAAGAAGAAGGGAGGGATGCCGCGAATCGAAAGTCGAAACGGCCCACTCCCTTGCTAGTTTGGGCGGGCCAGAACCACATCACCACCTAGCCTCGCCACCATGGCCGGCCAGAGAGAGTGTTGCGACCCGGAGCGCCCTCGCCGGTACAGCAGATGCTGCGCAAGTCCAAATCCCCCTGCCACCTCGGCAGGCCAGAGAGGGGAACGCAGCAAAGTCGGACTGTACCTGCAAGAGAAGACTCACAACGATTTTATTTGACTGTGCAGTGGCCTCCACCACCGGACCAAACAAGGCGAGGAAGAACCCTAGCTTCCAGATCTCGCCGGACCAATGTGGACTTGCACCTACACTAAACCAACTACCGGCAACTTGCCAACGCGTAACTCTAGTATTTACAGAGTGTACGCCGACGCCTCCCCTCCGCCTCCCTCGACCGGCATCACCGGTGAGTTCAGCTTCGGTTTGGCGAGGAGAAAACCTCCCTCAGGTACTGTAGCAAGGTGAGAGAGAGGGGGGGCGGCGGAATGAGAGCCTCACTTTACAAGCCGTGTAGGAGTAGTGTTCTCGAAAGCAAAGCAGGGAGGGCCAGTATTACTCCAATAGAAGAAAAGCAGAGTAGTGGCGGTCTCGACAGAAAAGCTAGCGACAGTGGCCTGAGCCGTATGGACTCCTGAGATTCTCTATACGAAAATTGTTCTGGTTTTCCGAAGCTTGTTGCTAGCTGTCCATGCACACGCTATCCTCCGCTGTTGTACTCTGACGGTGACCCCTGCCACCATCCGACCTGGCGATGCGATGCTGATGCGGATAAGCTCGAAGCATTTTTCCCTTATCCGTGCCCGACTGCCCCCGGTGGTGAACCGCTGATGGATTCCGTCGCCGATGGGCCGGGTTGTGAGCGACGCACGACTCTACACGAGGTCTTCTTTTTTAATCGATGTCAGACAACCTTTCTTTTTGCGAATTATCGATTTCTGACAGCCAGAGTCGCTCTAGCTACCTGTTCTTGAACCGATCAAAATCAGGTACGAAAAGAATACAGAATGCGTACCGTAATCCGGCGTGCAGACAACTAATATGTGCCGGTTGTTCTAAAAAAATGCAACATGCATGTACCGGTAGTTAACCAGCTGCATGCTGTAGGTACCGGGTATCTCGTATCTCTGAACCTGGACAGCAACCAGAGAACTTCCACATCAGTGGACCATGGCTAACTAAATAACCAATCAGCAAATCCCTTTTGCTAGTGCAGTGCACGCCTGTGAGTTAACCTAGCTCCGAGACTTGTACCGCAAGGAAATCCGCCTGCACTTATTTTAGAAACCCCCGGCTGCTTTTGATCGGGACGAAGTTGATGCAGAGTCAAATAACCATATGCAACAAGAAACACTTCTCTTCGAAGTGGGAGTGCACCACGCAACGCACGTGCCGTGCGGTTAGTGATGCCAGCACCGAGCAATTTACCCGGAGGGGTTGGTGCCAAAAGTGGCGAACTTGGCAGCATTCTCCCGTCAATTAGCCCGACCTACCCGATTTCGTTTTGTCCATGCATGGTTTCGTCGCTCTTGGTGAACGTGAAACCAGTCGGGTCATTGAAAAATTGGAGATACGCTTGTCCATGGGTTTTGCAATAATCCATCCAAGAATCTTGTGCCATTGTGTAAAGCTGCAAACAACGCCAAAGCGCCAATCAGCACAGGTCCCGTTTGGGCATGGAGAACCACAAGAAATGATGCTACACTATGTACCTTTGTTCGCTAAAATACTATACTGTACTAGTAGACATTTACAAGAATTTTGGAAACCTAGTACACACGATCCCGTTTCGGAAACTTGTCTAGTCATGTTGCCATGATTTAGGGAAAACAAAAGTTATACAGGTCGATGTAGATAGAAGCATGTTCGCGTGAAATTTGATACGAACAATGAACTCGCATGTCAAGCTGTAAAGAAAATCACAAGATAAATTACCACACAATAATGAAATAGCTCAACTTCCTATACATGGTTTGTTGTGTTGGCCAATGAGATACTTGAGGATTTAAAGTTTATAGAGTAAAGGCAGCATTTAGATTGTTGGCTGGGAGGTTTTAATCGATTCCTCATTCAAGACTATTTCAATCTATTTTATGTCTATGTTTCTGTTTGAGAAAACTTTGTGGAAACTCTGCTTAAAATTTAGAGGATATTCTTTTGGGAAGAGGGGAGTTGTCCTAGAAAATATCATATGATAAAGTGGTAGCATACTTGTAAGAAATAAAAGGAAGGGGGTTTCGGAATAAAGACATAGAAAAAAAAGAACGTTAGTCCTTAATGTAAATGATGGTGGAAAGTTGAAACTAGTAATGGCCAACACGTAAAGTCCGATGAGAAGAAGTTCATTTTCTCTATTCAAGTAAAGAAGGCGCGCACACACACAGAAAGTCTGATGAGAAGAAGTCAACATACTTGTTTATTTTTAGGCCATATGAAAATTTTAATTTTATATTATGGAACAAAATTTGGAACATGAGGCTTGTATGGGAATCTGTTTCTTCTTCTTCATTTTTTTCAGTGAATTTTCATTTTCAACAGTTGATATCATTTCATTCTTTTTTAGGACAATATCGTTTGATTCTAAAAAAATATTGTCCCTCCGTTTCTAAAAAAATATTCTTAATTTTTTTAGATATGGATGAATCTATAGTTAAAACATGTCTATATAACTTTGTATCTAAACAAAATTGAGAAGTTTTTGTTTTTGAACGAATGGAGTATAACATAGTAACTGGAGAAGTTGGGCCGATCTTGTTGGCCTCTGTGAGACTACTGAAGGAGCCCAGCAGCCCAATAGCCCAGTTCTCTTCCACGTTCTCCCTTGGCGACCAGAAAAGGGGAAAACAGAGAGAAAACCTTCCTGTCAATGGCCGCCTCCCCTTCCAAGGGCGCTAGGGTTTAACTCCAGCTTCTCTCGCCGCCCCCCTCCTCGATCAGACACTGAAATACCTGGCAGCCCCATGGGGTTCCTGGAGGAGGCTAGGGAGAACCACGTCAAGAAGAAGGTCGAGGAAGGTGAGTCAGAGATCCATAGCTTCTATTTCTTCGCGATTTGGAATATTGAAATATGCAAAGGTCGTCCTAGTTCTTCAGTAGGTGCGAAATCGGGATGGTATGAACCCCGTTGGTGTGGCCCTTCAAATTGCAGCATAATCTGAACGGAATAATGTGTCGGGCAATGGTTAAAGATAGTGGTAGTGGTAGTTGGCTGGTTGCGGTTTCACCAAACCAGGAAGGATTTGTATATCAGTTTTATCAATTTGATGTTCAAGGTTGAGTCATTTCATAATTGGTAGTACCATGCTCTTGCCACCCAGCTTTCCTCACAAGTTGAAGTGGTTTGCAGAATGTTGAATTGACACATTAGCTCTTGTTATTTAGGCGTTTATGAAATTTGAGAACCTGGTATCGTAGAATCTGTTATCTGAGTATATTAATCTCTAGATCTCCTAAACCTAAGGAATTAAGATTGCTTGGAAGCTCTTTTTTTATCTAATGGACTTCAAGAACTGTCCTTGAAGGCTGGCTGTCAGTGGCGGAGCTTGGAAGAAAGTCTTGGGCGGGCCAAAGGAAAACATAAAAATTATTGCTGGTGCTCAAGGATCTTTCTTCAACTTCACATATGTCCATCTCCTTTCCTTTTCAAGAAAAAATCTAATTTTCTTTGAGTGGTCTTTAGCTGTTATTTTGCAAAACTGAAAATTAATTTTGGCTAACAATCCTCCGTCTATCAAATTGGTAAGCCAAAGTTTGGGTAAAGAAAGAATCAAGTACATCGACAGGAAAATCGGAGAAGTCGGGGCATGGCTCGCGGGCTGCTCTCCGGCCGGTGTGCCGCGCGGTGTGGCCGTGTACCTGTAGGGTGCAGCTCCGGCGGTCCCTTTGCTGCTGGCGGCGGCAGCTCTCCCTGCTTCCTCATGTTCCCTCCATCGATTCCCTCCAAATCCCTCTGTTTTTTCTAGCTAAATCTCTAGATCCGTGATTCCCCTGGCCGTGCTTCCTCTTCCTCTACAGACGAACGAGGCTGGGAGAGTTAAGCGAAGGACTCGAGCAAGCCTGCTGATGGGCTAGGCCTTAGACGCATATGAGTCAGATGCCAGAAACATGGGCGGGCCATGGCCCGGTTTGGCCCCAACGAAGCTCCGCCAGTGCTGGCTGTGTCTTTTTTTTAAGGTGAAGCCCTTGATAAACTTGACATAATGTCCATATTGGAAACTGAGAAGGTTCCAAAACGCTAACTGATTAACATTAACTAGGTAGATCACCCCACTCGAAAAGGTACCTTCTATGAATGTTGAATCTCAATGAACCTGGACCTGTCGATGATTTCTTCCTTTTTCATATCTGGACTGCTAGATTCAAAGCATTTTTTACATTTGGTTATAGATAGTGGTTCATCGTAATGGAAATTTTTTGAGCATGCTTGCAAGTACAATTTAAATGGTCTTGCTCTTATTGATCTGTAAGAGTTAATATGGCCTGTTCTGTTTCACTTTTTCAGCTTTGCGCAGCAAAATGAAAGCAAAGGCCCTCAAGGAATGTGATGTACTGTGTTCAAAATATGCCGAGTGTGCTCGCGGGAGAACTTTGTCTGTGGTGTGGACATGCCGCAAACAAGCCAAAGAGTTGAATAACTGTCTTCATCAATTGTAAGTGATCATTATATGTCTGTTATAATCTTTTGTATTGGACAAATTGTGCAAGTCGCACCTCAGTTCTTGTTGCAACTTTATCTGGAAGGTGGTGCACTTAAAAGCTTTGACGAGATTTCAGTATTGCTCTGTACGAATGGATAGGAACATTGTGCTTGTAAACTAATTGCAGAAACTAATAAGCCGTTATTTCCTGTTATAGTGTTAAAGATACTTATATATTGTACAAACAAATGGTGATTTAGGAAGTGAAACTGTATTCATATCATTCAAGAGGATGTGAAAAGTCAGGGAAAGTATCATGCAATTGGTCAGTGCCTGCTAGCATAGGGTTAGCTTTTTTTTTTCTTTTGCGTCCCTGTTTTACATTCCCCTATCCCTCTCTAGTCTTTGGACTCTTGCAACACCACAAGGTAGAGGTCTCCTCTGCCTTCATTAACGTGCAAAAAAAGCCAGAGAAATTAGTTCATGCCTGTGTAGTTCCTCATGATTCTACAAAAATAAGTCCTATTAGACACTAGAAATTTCCATACCGACGAAAGTATGTCTCCTTCTATATTTAGTCCTTAACTTGGCAAAAAGTTCTGGCTGTCGATGTGTGTTTAGAAGCTGTCTTATCAAAATTGTCTTGATACACATCAGGTTCATGTAGAATTTAATATAGCCAAGTTCACTGTAGGTTTTGATTTGTAATCCAAAGGACTAACCAAATAGCAATCTTAAGGACGACGCCTAAATAGATTATAAAACCATTGGAACAAGATTAAAGAGTATGAGCTATTTGTCACCAAAGGGTGATTTTCCATTTGAGAAATCTGGTGCTGAAACATGTTTGATGATCAATGCTATTAATGTTGAGCATATTTTCGCTTTTTTCTCTATCGTGGAAGCTGCATGTTGCATTGTTTGAGTAGACTAACATTGGCATGCCAGATAAGAGATTCATGTTATTCAACATGCGCTTTTGTATGTATGCAGCACAAATGATGCAATACTGGAAGACATGAAGAAGGCTTACATGGCCGAGGAAGAGAGCAAGGAAAAGAAACAATAATCTTTATGCGATGGACAATTTGAAAGTCAAGGTTCTCCATGCCTGTACGTACTGCTGCTTTTGTAATTCGGCAGTTGCTTACTGGTTGTATTTGTTGATTGATGCTGATATCTGGGGGAGCTTCTGTAAACGTTTGGATTTGTCCAGATGTATAACCTGGTAGTATAATCTCAAGGCTTCCATGTAGTATTATGTTGCCTCGGGCAACTGGTTTAGCTGGCCAGTGTTCACTCTGAACTTCTCAAGTCAATCAATAATGGAATCATTTACACAACCATCTTTTCAAGCGTTGGGCACTTTGGCTGAAAAACATTTGTTTAAGAATACAGGACAAACCTAACGTGTTTCTGTTGAATATGCACCGCGAAACTGTACCTTGTGGATGCTTTCTGTTGTAATTTCCCACCAAATAGGTTTCATATATACGAAGCAGATAATGTGTTCATATTTCCTGACAGTACAACTGTATAGGAGGCTCTAAAAACTTTTTAAGAGAGAAGTGGCAATCAACTGCATAGGATTCATGGCGAAGAGGTACTCTCGTGGTAAATTGTATTTATGTCATTCACCTTATCTATCAAAATGGTACAAACTTGCAGAGCATGCAAAGTCATGCTGTTTCTGGTTTCCTGTTCAATGAACCATGACATGTGGATTCTATGTATTTACCCTTTCCTTTTCAAAGCTAATCTTGGCCTGTTTCAGCCTCTAGCAAAAAATGAGACTCATTTTTCGAGACGAAAAATCCTGAGTGAGTACGGACAATCCTCATTTTGAGCAAGTACGCCGAGCTCACTCGCCATCGCCGTAGCGGAAAAGCGTTTTCAGCTCGTGGGTGGCTTTGGCTAACCAGCCACAGTACAGCCAGGCGGCTGCAACGACAGCGGCGGCGGAGAGCACGGCGACAGCACCGAAACGTGAGACGTCCCTAGCGGCGACTGCTACCGCCATCATCCCAAGTTCTGCGAGGCTGGCAACGGCGATCTCTGTGGCGCCGATGAGCTTTGCCTTCCCTATGGGGTTCCCGGTCTGCACCACCTGAAGACCGATCACGCTGTATGCCATGTGCCCCAGCCGCGACGCCACCTGAATCATGCGAACCTCATCAGCCAAAACACCAAAGGTTCAATCAAAGGAGACGCCTGCATTTCTCGCCACAGAGCCCTCTCGCCGGACTTACTATCAGGCCGAGGAAGATGAAGAGGGCGCCTCGCCGAGAGATGGAGCCGCTCAGGTAGACCAGGACCGCGGCGCCAAGTAGCGCACTCTGGGCAAGCAGCCCCGCCGCCCCGGCCTTCAGGATGCCAAGCTCCTTGACAAGGCTTGGCGTCATGAACGTCGCGAGGATCCCCATCAGCGCCGATGAGCCACCGAATGCGCCAAGGACCAGCGGGCTCACACCTGCCAAGAATGCAGGAACAGGCATCAGCAGTGCGAGCTCAGTGTTTTCTGGAGACCCAACCTGGCCAGAGTGATTCAGATGCATGCACCGTTATGGATCAAGAACGTGGTCATCAGAGCACCGGGGGCGAGAGCAACGTTGAAGCAGACGAGCACGTAGGCGAGGCTCGCTGGGAGGACCGGCTGGCTGATGTACTCTGTCCAGCCGTTTCTGATGGTGACCCAAGCATCTACCACTGTCAGACATGAAAGGGATGCTAGAATCACGATGAACTCCATGTACAGTTCTAGGCTGCTAACTGAATGTATATATTTCACCTATCATCCGGATGTCGAAAGTAGCAGTGGCGTTTGGGGGTCTTCTGTGCTCATGGTGATCGAAGATGCCATCGGCAAATCTATTCATTGCTCCTACAAGAAAAATCTTCAAAGACAAATAGGAATTTCTCAGAAACTTAACGGCGAACAATTGACTGTACATCTGTACATTACTTGAGACGAGGAAAAAATCGTGCTACCATCATACATGAACAGGCAAAGCAGAGAGCGATATGAGGCAAGAGAGCTTGATGCAGGTCAGCGGGTCGTTTCTGGAAAGCAGGAATGCAAAGATTGATGCTCCTGCTGTCTGCACATGGAAAACATATACTGATCCTTCTTTCAAAAGAAAATCATATACTAGTACTGATTACGCAATGTAGAATGCAGAGTTGGAGCGGTTGGAGATGCCAAACCTCGCAGATCAGATCGACTCTGCTGAGCGTAGCATTCGCCTGCGCTAGCGCAACCGGCCTGCCTAGCCCTGCGAGCTTCGATCATGCATCGAAGCGGTTTTTACATGAGAAAGGTTCCGCAAGTTCATGGAATTCCGAGGCATGAGCTAAGTGTTCGCGGATTCATGAAGGCTCACCTGCACGACGAAATCACGCTCGGCGATGATGCCGAGCGACACGCAGGAGAGCCTGTCGACGGCTGTGGACGCCACCAGCACAGCAAACCATGGCTGCAGGAGCAGCTCCAGTGCGGCGGACGCTCTCGGGAGGGTGAAAGCGTGCATGATCATCACCGCTGACACCAAATGCGCCACTGTCTGACATGTCAGGACTCAAGAATATTCAAGTCAGAAACAAGCAAAGAAGTTTGGAAAGAAAGAAGCATGTGTACTGAAGAAGCTCAGAAGCTATGTAGAGGATCACCTGAATTACAGTCAAAGAGCGGTAAGCGGGAATCCGAGGGAGAGAGCTCACGAGGTTCCCGACCAATGGACCTGCGACGAACACGACGAGCTGCGCATTGAATCCAGCACTTAGTCAGGAACTAATGTGATATGTGAGTAGGGAAGTGTGACCAGAGCACTCACCTTTGTGAAGAATCCGAGAACGGCAACAGGGAGGAGGCTCTGATGGAGCGTGGCGACGGCGGCAGGCCAGGTAAAGTTCCATAGGTGCTCGGTCGCGTTTCCGGCAAGACAGGCCGCGTACAGAGCTGCCGCAGGTCAGGATTTACAGACACATACATAAGGTGTTCGACAGTCGTTGCTTGATTGTGCTAATGGACATCAAATGTTAAGTACTCCTACCATTCAGGGCAGATGGGTAAGCTGAGGTTGATTCTATGTGCTCCTCTCCCCTGTTTCCCTTCTGCAGAGATTGAATTTCATATCAGGGTTACAGTCTGAAAATTGTGAGCTCTGTAGCAGCCAAGAAGAAAAGGGAAAGGTTTCTGATGGAAAAAGAGTGGTGGTGAATTGGTGATCACCGGCAGTGTGGTCAGGAGAGGTGATGGCGCCTTTTCGTCGTTGAGTAAGCTCAGCTCGGCCTGGAGGATATCCGAGGACAGATTCACGAACGGAAGGTTGCCATCTTCGTATCCTCCGGCAGCAGCACCCTCCCCGCCAGAACCGGCCAGGCTAGTTCCGGAGCTCGCGCCGGTGTGGCAGCTTCCGGCGAAGCGGTTGCTTGACCTCAAACTGCGCGACGCGCAATAGTTGACGAATTTCAAGAATCATGTGTGCAGTTGCCTCGATGGGCTTCTGAAAATAATATCCTCGAAACGGGGAGGAGCAAGCAGGAGCAGGGCGTACCTCCGAGGCGGGGCGCCGGGGTTCCGAGCGAAGGCTACCGGTATCGCGTTACGGTGGAGGAAGCGGAGCGATGTGGAGGAGGGTGGAAGCGAGAGGATCTTGGACATGGAGATGGACGCAGGCATGGCCGGCCAGCAGCCTCGTCGTCGTCGTCTTCCTCCACGGCAGGCGCCGGCGCGCGCCCCGCGCGGGAGTTGAAACGGATAAGGTGGCTGTTTGGGCCTTGGGGATATTGCTGTGAGTGTAAAGCTTTTGGGCAGCGTATTGGACTAGTGGGCCGGGCCTTTGTCCCGGCTGAACTTTTTTTTTTCCGACGAAAAAGAAGAACACTCCTTTTTTTTTTTTTTTTTGAGAAACACAGTACAAACGCAGACGCTCACATACACGCGCATACACTCACCCCTATGAACGCACACACGCACACCCCTACCCCTATGAGCACCTCCGGAAGACTGAGCCGGCGGATTGGATCTTGAAATTGACGAAGTCGCCACAGGCGCCTCGTTGTCGAGGGAAACGTCGCCTCCCACTGAATGAATATTCCGCCTTTATGAGACACACATATGTCAAACCCGGGGCTTGAACTGCAGTGCGTGAAGTACAACCACCCTCCTAACCACCCAACCTCAGGTTGGTTCTCCACTATCTTCTTCTTGGCTGGTAGCAATGGACGGCGATATTATTTGACTAGATCGCGTCGTTGGGTAGTGCAAGTGGCACTGACATCCCCTGGGTCTGAGTGATTCTTGATTTGACGCTCTGGCTGGACACGGAGTTGTTTTCAGATGGGACGTGAAATATAAATCCCCGGATTGATTTGCTCGAAAGAGGGCTTTAGCTCGACAAGGGTGTGTACAGTGAGCAAACCTTTCGGATCCCTTTTTTTTTGTTTCAGCGTAGAAATTACATGCTCTAGCCAGTTTAAACAAAGATGGATATGATGGAACAATATGTTCACAATAAAAAATTCGGGTTTTCTTATGTGTGTGATCGGTCAAATTCTACACCGTTTGATTGCATCACGATTCGTGCATGAGTTGCAAGTTGAGTTGCATGTATGTTTGCAACTGAGTTTTTTCCGATTCCAGGTAGAGATACAACTAAGAAAAATGCTCCAAACCAATAGAAGTGCTTCAAAATTCATAGTAGTCATGACTAAGAAGGAAGTTAGTTATTACTTATTAGTCGACTGAAAACTAGTCACAGCTAACAAAATTTCCTATGTCGTCTAATTTGTTTAGGGTGTTATTTCTCAGTTGACTAAGAACTAACTTCGTTCTTAGTCAGATGGTATCATTAAATTTCAGTTGCAACTCATATTGCAACTCATAACTAGAATGAATCACGATGCAAATCAAATCAAATGGTGTAAAACTTAACTGAACACGAAGTTAGCTGAGAACCGGCAAATCCTATTTTTTTATGTCTCAGTCACTCAAAAAAATTGTAACCCTACTACTCTACTAGTGCTTCCTTGCTTCTGCTACTTAGCCTAGCTTAAAAAATTCATGTGGTGGGCGCATTGACGCTGCCACGAGTGACGCTAGCTGTTGGATAACGAAATTGTCTTGTGATGAGACGTGAAATATAATTCCTCGGATTGATTTGCTCGAAAGGGGGCTTTAGCTGGACAAGGGGGCTCCCGAATCAACCTTTTGCTCTTCATTCTTGCTGCCAGAAACACTTGTGTGATCTACATGAGAGACTCGTTTATGTTGAACCCAGTGGCTAATCTTATGTTGTGGCCAAAAGACTGAAATACATACAGCAGGGCTTGCTACTAAAGAATTCACTGCAGAGGCAATGAAGAGACCTGCGCAGGCCTGACAGCACAATTTCAGCTAATCGAAACTGCGCTGAAATTTCCTCTTCAACCTCCGAGCATTTGTAAAGGTGGTGCACTTAAGCCGCCCGTCCTACTAACCCTACTGGCAATGCCTCCACGCTTCTACCACGTACTAGGCTAGCTTTGAAAAACATGGTCGTATGGTGGGCACATTGACGCCGCATCACGAGTGACGCAGCGAGTGCCACATTGCGATAGGAAAATTTAAAGGTTTCATGGATTCGACGCAATGGTGTACCGTGTACGTAGGGGGCAAGCATTATTACGTACGTCTCCAGCTGATCGAGCCCACGACCTAACCAAGTTGGAACACTGTCACTTATCCACTGCATATGCGTGACGACTGACGAGAGTTGAGCTAGCTAGCTTGGTCCTTCTCCACAACCTTTGGAGAGAGTGGGGTAAAAGCCCATCTCGTTGGGCGACAACCGGTGCAGGCGGGCAGCTGCTCGTAGGCACGACAAGCTTCCCGTGGATAGCATCAATGGCGCCGATGATTTTCGCCATTAATTGGTGCTAGCTTATTGCCTCAAAGTGGGTGGTCGATTCTGGATCGGGCTTTCTAGCTAGTTGAGGTTGAGGATGGTCACCCCCTCACGGCCTCACCTCTAGGGTCTAGCTATAGCTAGACGTGTAGGGTTTAGCACTTGCTTCTTTCTGCCAACTGAGTGCCCGATCCAGTGGTAGTAACAACTAGCCACGGGCTGATCTATATACCAATTTTTTTTTCGCGAAAATTTCACCGATCTATTAATAATCATCAACAACGGTACAATTTTATAGGTCAAACTTTTGTGAGTTGTGATCCCTCACTTTCCTCACCTTTGCGGTTCCCCGCGCCGCGCACATATGTTATCACCAGAATTTGACCGAATCAGAGGTGGGCCGCGATCAAGATGGACTTGAAGAATATACATGGAAGAAATATGCGAATCGGCCTGTTATGCAAAGTTTGGGCTAGTTTGCCCGTGTATCTGTAATTTAGTAGGATACGTGTCGGTTAGTTAGAGTTTAACTCGTGCACGGTTGGGATTATTTCCACGTTAGAAAGTCTACGGACTATAAATATGTATCTAGGGTTTATGAAATAAACAACAATCACGTTCACCACAAACCAATCTAGGCGCATCGCCAACTCTCTTGTCTCGAGGGTTTCTTCCGGGTAGTACAAGTTTATTCGTTGTCCATGCGTTGCTCGTACTGAAGCCTTTTTGATGGCGAGCAACGTAGTTATCTTAGATGTGTTAGGGTTAGCATTGTTCTTCGTATCATATGCTGTCGTAGTGCAACCCTTAGACATCTAGCCGCCCTCACACCTATCTTAGGTGTAGGGGCGGCACCCCGCTTGATCGTTATTTAGTAGATCCGATCCGTTACGGTTGCTCCTTGTTCTTCAAGGATTAGTTTAATATCCGCAATAGTTAGGCCTTACAAAGGGTTGGAGGATCCAGCGGCGTGTAGGGTGTAGTTTGCTAGCCCTAGACAGGATGTTCCGGGGATCAACCTCGTTGTTGGTTTTTAGGCCCTGTCTAGGATCGGCTTACGATCACCGTGCGTGGCCGCGAGGCCCAATCACGAGTAGGATGATCCGATTATGCGGTGAAAACCCTAAATCGTCGTAGATCGTTTTAGCTTTATCTTGATCAAGCAGGACCACCATATATTCGTACACCTCGTGCGAATCATGGGTGGATCGGCTCCTTGAGCCGATTCACAGGACAACCCGAGAGCCGATCGAGGCTCGTATTTAATGTTTACATGTATGCCATGCAGGAAACTAAGCGAGGCATCTCCATCACCTTCCCGACCGGGTATAGGTCGGGTGGCACGCCCTTGCACCAGCATCGGACGTGCGTGCCGGAGTCTTTGCGGGCCGTCGCTCGGAGGGACCAGGGCCAGCCGCAGCCCTAAGTTGCTCCCGGCTCTCTCGTGTTGCCCGTCGTTGCTCGCCGGTGGGTTTCCGACCGCAACACATTTCGGCACGCCCGGTGGGACAATCTTCGACATCAACCACATCGCCATCTACATCCGAGATGGCGGACGGCACTCCGATCACGTACGAGGATCCGACCGAGGAGCTCAAGAAGAAGTATGACGAGGTCAAAGCAATCCTCGAAGCCGACCTCATCGGCTCTTTTCACAGAACCTGCTCACATGGCATCAGGTGGAAAGGGTTCTCACCTGAAGGCGCGCTCGATGGAGTGGACATGTCCGCCCCGTCCGAAGAACGCACCAGGTCCCTGCGTCAGGAGATAAACTTCATGGTAGCTCATTCGCTACACCGCCACTCTGAGAACCTGGTGAACACTCTGGAGCGTGTCGCTCTTCGGGTAATCCAGGAAATCATGAGTCGTCAATACTCTCCGTCAGGACCAGCTCTCGGGACGTACCAAGGAGAGATGCCACTTCAGTCCCGTCCACCGCTGCCATTCGCATTGACAGCACCAGAGGTGCCGAATTCACCGGCATACGTCGTCTACAAGATCGGTGGTGACCCTAGCGACTACCAGTTCTTGCATGAGGCGCCTAAGGAGATCCCTCACGGATACACGTGCACATACGTGCCGGACTGCGGTAACTGGGCACTCGCAAACCAGACCGCGACAGCAGGGACTTCTGGAAAAGCAGGAGGAACTTCAGCAACAGATCTTGAGAAGCAGACGTGGCTAGCTAAGTATGCCTCTCCGACAAACCTCCAGAGCTCAGCTCCTGCAGTTGGCTCAGAGCTGGAAAAGCAAGCATGGCTGGCTAAGTACGCCACCCCGGCGAATCTTCAGAGTTCGACTCCTACAGCCAGCACCGTGGATCAGATTAGTGCGATCCTGAGAGACCAGTTCGGCATGGTGCCGAAAAGGAGGACAATCGGCTATTCCAAGCCGTACCCCGACGAGTACGAGTTGATCCCGCTACCACCCAAATATCGGCTCCCTGATTTCTCCAAATTTAATGGGTCAGATGGTTCCAGCTCCATCGAGCACGTGAGCCGATATTTGGCACAGCTAGGAACGGTCTCAGCATCGGATCCACTACGCGTGAGGTTCTTTGCACAGTCCCTCACAGGATCGGCTTTCGGGTGGTACACTTCGTTGCCACCAGACTCGATCCGGACTTGGAAGCAGTTGGAAGAACAGTTCCACATGCAGTATCACTCAGAGGCTTCCGAGGCCGGCATTGCCGATCTAGCACAAGTACGTCAGAAGCGTGGGAAACTGTGCGCGAATACGTCCAGCGCTTCAGAAATCTTAGGAACCGATGTTATTCGGCTCGTGTGACTGAAAAAGAAGCAGTCGAGTTGGCAGTGGTGGGCCTTGCATCACAAATCAAGGATATGGCCTCCCAAGCAGACTACCCTTCACTGGCGCACATGGTTCAGAAACTGTCGTTATATGAACAGCGCCACCCGGACTTGTACCAAGACAAATTCAAGCGTGCGGTAGTCCTGGTTGAGGCGGATGAAGACAAAGGCTCTGCGGGAGATCAAGAAGTAGCAGTGGCTGAATGGACTCGGGGGGCAACCCCCGTGTCCTGCAAATGGGTTAAGCCACCAGGTCCGCCCAGAGGGTTCGATTTTGACGTGACTAAAACTGAGCAAATCTTCGACCTCTTACTCAAGGAGAAGCATTTGAAGTTACCCGAAGGCCTCAAAATCCCCACGGTACAGGAGCTGAACGGAAAGTCATACTGCAAATGGCATAACTCGTTCTCCCATACCACAAACGACTGCAGGGTGTGGCGTCAGCAGATCCAAATGGCGATAGAACAAGGACGTCTAATTTTCAACCAGTACGCCGTGAAGGTCGACACCCACCCCTTCCCCGCCGTTAACATGGTGGAGTGCACTTACCCTGAAGGATGCCAGCCAGGATTCTCATTCAACATCAACATGGTAGGACCTGGACACCACTCTGGCAAGGATGGAGACGAGGGCAGCTGCTCTCGTAGCAAGGACACAGAGGAGGCCGCTCCACGCGATCGGCTCCGTCATGATGGCAAGCGCTACATCACAGAGGGAGAAGTGAAGAATGTAAGATATCAGCGACCTCTCTCCGATCACCTCCTCAACAAGTACGTGAGTCAATATAGCCAACGCCGACGATCCAGCGAAGATGATGATAGAGACCGTCTGGCTAGGGACGCCAGGAGACATCGTCGGCATGATCGCGATGAGGAGGAGTACGAGCGCCGTGCCAAGGAAGAATCAAGGGAGCAAGACGACGAGGATAGGCACTGGGACTGCCCCTTCTTCAGACACTGCTGGGATTCAGGAATGAGCCGATTGCCTACAATCGGCAACTGCCCAGAATGTAACCAGAAGAAGAAGGAGGCAGCTAACGTGTCCGTGTTCCAACGCTTAGGGCCTCTCCCACCTCGGAACAAGCACGCTGGGTCCCCTCGAGTGGAAGATCTCGAGGATTTGGAAGACGATGTTGAAGAAGAAGAAGACAGGTACCACCGGCCAAGGTGGTGCCCTGATGGACTCAGCCGTTCCCAAAAGCGTAGGGTTCAGCGACTGCGTGGCTTGGAGGAAGCCGAAAGGTTATACCTGCACACGCTAAGGAAGGCGCGGCCTGATCTGGCCGCGAAAATTCAACGAACCCTGGATGAAGAGGGTCGACCACAAAAAATGGAGTGGCGCCCCAAGCAAAGGAAAGCCGATGATGAAACATCGGCTGGCACAAACATGGTGCTCATCCTTCCGACGGAGTTTAGTGCTCCAGGGTTAGACGAGGCACCCAATTTGGGCGACTGCGAGCGCATCGACGTGACAAAGGATGGGGTTAGGCTGGTCTTTTCTACCGGCCTGACCGTGTAGCAAGAACGAGCCTATGGACAAACGTGGCGAGGCTGATCCTTGGGATCGGCCCCAAAGATTTATGAAGGGACGTTGCAAAACCTTCATTAAGCGATTTAATCAACATGGAGACCGATTCCAGCAATCGGCCAAAATTATCCTCACCACGCTTTCTGCCTGTGTTCAACGTCGATCTGATGGGCAGCGGTTTCACGTCGGCTGATGAAAATCAACATTTGTTCTACCGAAGCCGACGTGCAAATGCAATACCTTGGCTAACTACAGAGCCGATATCTGCAGTTACCTGACAGATTCGGCTCGGGGGGCACCTAATCAGATGAACATGTGTGCAGTGAAATGTTGGGGGCCGATAGAAAAATCGGCCAGTAAAAAAAAATCAGCATCACGACATAAGCCGATGCACAGCCATCGACTCTAGTACAATTAGAGCTTCTTCAGCTGCAATGAGCTGATTTTGGTGCCCGAATCTTCTCTTCAAGGACTTCCAACCCTTTGCGCCAGTTCAGCAGTACTGTCAGAAGCATCAGTTTGGCATACAAGGCAGCCGTTTGCTCAGTAAGCCGTTGGTGTTTCGCCTACAACATCGGCTTTCAGCGGAAGAAAGGTGGTCAATGGAGGCAAGTGTGGCTGACTCTACGCGGTGGCTATCCCAGATTACCTGAGTTCAAAGCCCTCTGACCTGTGCATCCTCACCAATATTCTCGCCTTAACTGAGGCTCGGGGGGCAGCTGGCCTGTTAGTTGCTCTGTTTTTAGAAGCAGATTGGAGTATCGTCGGCTGACCCTGCATCATGACCTTCTTCGAGAGCGGTGAGTAGAAGACTATTAGAGCTGCTGAAAAGGAAGCCGCCATCATTTACAGAGTCAGAACCGTCTCTGTTGCTGCGAAAAGATAGAGCAAGGCTCTATGTTCAGACAATAAAGGGGCAGTTAAGGATCACCTTCAGGCTGGGAACCATAGCGTGGGCTTTGGATGGTGCTGCCCGTGGATTCATTGCAGTTGCGAACCTGCGCAATTGACATCTGAGGTTCGTATGGCCGTGGGTTGGATCTGTTCAAATGGAGTTTTGGGGGATTGGGTTTTGCCCTTGCGGACAGGCCACAAATTACCGTTTGGAAAACAATAGAGTTGGTTCTGCTCGTGTTTTCATGGCAAGAACCGGTGCGCTGCCATCGGCTCGTAATTTGTTGACTTATTTTAGCAATCGGTAAATTTGGTGGAAGGACAGAATCAGCTGAGAAGTTCTTCTTCATAATAAGAGGGATTTTTTACAAAAGAAGAGCCGATTGCTCAAGAAGGGGAAAACAAAAGAAGAGCCGATTGCTCAGGGGCTACTAGTCCTACTCTACTAGTCCTCGCTGGCCTCGTCGTCGGCATCGCTGCCGTCGGCGGTGCTTCCGGAGAGTTCCTCGTCGCTGCTACCCCAGCCCTTGGCCGGAGCCTCTTCTTCCTCGTCATCATCATCATCCTCGCTGTCCGCCCAAGCGCGGAAGCGCTTTGCCGGCGGATACCCAGCGGAGGAGGAGGAATCATCCTCTTCCTCTTCCTCTTCTTCCTCGTCATCATCATTGTCCTCGCTGTTCGCCCAAGCGCGGAATCGCTTTGCCGGCGGATGCCCAGCGGAGGAGGAGGAATCATCCTCCTCCTTTTCCTCTTCTTCCTCTACTTCTTCTTCTTCCTCCTCCCCGTCGGAGGAGGTGGGTTTCGCCCAGGGGTGGAGGTCATCTTCGCTTTCGCTCATCAGCTCCCCTTCGATGAGGAACTTGAGGTCGTCTTCCCCATCGGTCAGAGGCAGGTCGCCATCTGACCCGATGAGTGCGTCGGGTGGGCCGTCTGGCAGATGATCAAAGTTCCACTCCGGCTCGCTCGAGGAGGAAGACTGGAGGGAGAGGCCGGAGGAGACAGAGGAAGAGGAAGACATTGCTACAGGGAAAGAGGGTTTTTTCGGTGCCGATAGCTAGAACAGAGGAAGGGGATGAGAAGGCTAATCAATCGGTACAGTTAAATAAGGAGGAGCCTAGTGGAGATTTAATGCCTTTGCAGTTTCCGAGGAGGTGATGCTAAAACTATCAAATTTTACAGAGAAGTTGAGAAGACAAGGCATCATGATAAGGAATACTGCGACGGTTCTGCTCTGCCACGACATGACCCGACGAAGAAAAGCAGAGTGATTTTGGAATTATCAATTCCAAAACCAGGGGGGCATGTGTTATCACCAGAATTTGACCGAATCAGAGGTGGGCCGCGATCAAGATGGACTTGAAGAATATACATGGAAGAAATATGCGGATCGGCCTGTTATGCAAAGTTTGGGCTAGTTTGCCCGTGTATCTGTAATTTAGTAGGATACGTGTCGGTTAGTTAGAGTTTAACTCGTGCACGGTTGGGATTATTTCCACGTTAGAAAGTCTACGGACTATAAATATGTATCTAGGATTTATGAAATAAACAACAATCACGTTCACCACAAACCAATCTAGGCGCATCGCCAACTCCCTTGTCTCGAGGGTTTCTTCCAGGTAAACACCATGCTGCCTAGATCGCATCTTGCGATCTAGGCAGTACAAGTTTATTCGTTGTCCATGCGTTGCTCGTACTGAAGCCTTTTTGATGGCGAGCAACGTAGTTATCTTAGATGTGTTAGGGTTAGCATTGTTCTTCGTATCATATGATATCGTAGTGCAACCCTTAGACATCTAGCCGCCCTCACACCTATCTTAGGTGTAGGGGCGGCACCCCGCTTGATCGTTATTTAGTAGATCCGATCCGTTACGGTTGCTCCTTGTTCTTCAAGGATTAGTTTAATATCTGCAATAGTTAGGCCTTACAAAGGGTTGGAGGATCCAGCGGCGCGTAGGGTGTAGTTTGCTAGCCCTAGACAGGATGTTCCGGGGATCAACCTCGTTGTTGGTTTTTAGGCCCTGTCTAGGATCGGCTTACGATCACCGTGCGTGGCCGCGAGGTCCAATCACGAGTAGGATGATCCGATTATGCGGTGAAAACCCTAAATCGTCGTAGATCGTTTTAGCTTTATCTTGATCAAGCAGGACCACCATATATTCGTACACCTCGTGCGAATCATGGGTGGATCGGCTCCTTGAGCCGATTCACAGGACAACCTGAGAGCCGATCGAGGCTCGTATTTAATGTTTACGTGTATGCCATGCAGAAACTAAGCGAGGCATCTCCATCACCTTCCCCGACCGGGTATAGGTCGGGTGGCACGCCCTTGCACCAACGATCGGACGTGCGTGCCGGAGTCTTTGCGGGCCGTCGCTCGGAGGGACCAGGGCCAGCCGCAGCCCTAAGTTGCTCCCGGCTCTCCTGTGTTGCCCGTCGTTGCTCGCCGGTGGGTTTCTGACCGCAACAACATATTACAGCTAGCACCTACAAACAAATTCATGGGTCGTTCCCGTTAGAGATAAAGACGCTACTAGGCTTTCCCTGCAACTCGCCGGCGTAGCCGTCGGTCTACCTCCTCTCCGGTTATTTGGATACCGGTCTGTGTCGGTAGCGTGGCAGGGCTTACTTTTGTTGTTGTTGTTTTCTCTTAGTTTATTTTGGATTTCTTTCTTACGTAGTACGCAAGAAGGCGTGGCGGTGGCGACTCGATCCGTAAAGATGGAATAAAGTCCTCTTCGGCTAGCTTCGGCGGAGGGCGTGGAGGTTTGTCTCCGGCGGTTCTCGGTGGATTTGGTCCCGTGTTCCTTCAGATATACGCTTCTCTTTATCGACGATGGCTGCTGCTCTTTTTTTTCGAAACAGGGAAGTTCCAAGCCTCTGCATCAATCAATGCATCAATCAATACATACGACTCTTTTGGGTTGCTCGTTGGAAGCCTTTGCAAAAGGACTTTCCGTATATCTTCTACAACAAGCTCTATTAGCTCGCCCAAAGACAGTTTGGTCAGTTTTATTATTTTTGAGTTTTCTTATACCGCAACTAAAAATTATAAATGCATGTATGGATTTTTCAAAAAAAAGTCATGGAGGTGCGGTTTCCAGAAACAAAATCTGAAATATATGACGTGGCCACATACAGCAGATAACCACGACACTGAGGGCCCAGCCACGACTTGGGCCACCTTTCAGCAGCTTTAACGAGATGGGTCTTCTTTTTTTCCTGGACCAAAGCGTCCGTACGCGCTGCGCTGGCGCGCCACTCTTCTGGTTGGTGAACCGACCCAACCCAAGGGTAGGAGGATGATGTATTCACAGATATATACACATCGCCTTTGTGATACGCGCATAGTCTTTTTTCTTCGTGTCGATCGTGCGCGTCGCGTGCCTTTCCGACGCGACACGGGAACTTCCGGGTCGTCTAGCGAAAAGGGGTCGGCGACGGCGATCTGAAAAGGAAGTGATCTAGCTCGTGTTTGGTGTGCCGCTCGTGAGCGCACGAGAAGGCACTTCTGAGAGGCGTCGCCTTCGATTTGCCGACGGCGGGTATACATGCATCCATCTCGTGTCCGCATGCCCCGAAATGTACGGCTGAGATCATTTTATAAGTGCTGATCAAGGTTTGGCCAGTTCCTACTACGTACTCCCTTGACCTTCAGAATAGTTTACCCAAGATTTGGAGAAGTAAAATACATGTGCTGATCAGATCGATGGCTATGTTAGCTTAGTTTATCACTGGGGGTAGGAGGACTGCCATTAAGCTATGGAGTTTAGTTGCAGTCTGCTCGATCGGGTGTGGAACAGTCAAGATAAATATGCATTGGATGATCAAGTATTTATCAATTGGTTGGATTGACCGGGGGAGGTTATACTTAGTTCAGGGAAGCACATGACGCACCGTGCGCAAGCTGGGGAAACCTCATTTGGGACAACTTCAGAAATCTTAAAAGGATTTTTTTTAAAGAAATACATAAAACAAATAAATATCAGCTTGTGCTACTTTCGCTTCCTTTGCTTCATGCTTCCAAAATCTTCGCCCTACCATGCTAGATCGGTTGCATTTGTGCTGGGGACAAACTAGGTCTTCACGCGCGCCATGAGAACCCCTTCGTCACCGTCACCAACCGCCTCCGGTTTAGCTGACATTTTTCTAGCTTTTCTTTTGGTCTTGTTTTCTTTTGGGGGTTTAATGTGTCTTTTATTGGCGATTGTTCATTTATAAATTGATTGGGTTCACCGCGGGAGGCCATACTTAGTTCAGGGAAGCACATGGTCCAATGTGCGCAAGTTGGGGAACCCTCATTTGATATAACTTCACAACTCTTAAAAGCACAACCACGAAATATACAAGAAACACTAATTTATTTCGCTTACTTTGCTTCATGCTTTCCAAATCTTGGCGCTACCATGCTAGATTTGTGGCGTCTATAGGTGTAGGGGCAAACGAGGAGATGCATCTCGATGTGTGCCATGAGTGGGCCCTTCCTCGCCGTCATCACCCACTATCATCGACCTTTGGTTTAGTCAATGTTTTTTCTAGGTTTTCGATTTTTTTTTTGTTTTTGGTGGGTTTTATGCTTCCTTCACTAATGATCGTTTCTTTGTTTTCAGAATACAACATCTAAATGTTTTCTCGAGCCATGGCGGTTTCAGTGTGTCTATTTTCATGTAATAATCAATAAAGTACCAGGGTATCGAACATTAGATTTTTGGAATGCCAGCGCGACGCGATCATAACCCTAATCTAGGCAACGACAACATGTCTTTTATTCATGAAAAGAAAAAGAAGAAAATGAAAGTTTCCAGGTCCACATGAAAAATCTCATTTTTGGATCAAGTATTTATCAATTGGTTGGATTGACCGGGGGAGGTCATACTTAGTTCAGGGAAGCACATGATGCAACGTGGGCATGGTGGGGAAATCTCATTTGGGACAACTTCGGACATCTTAAAAGGAACAGAAAAGGGCTCCTTTAATTCATAGGAATTATGTCGGATTTGAAGTTTATGAAAAAAAATCTAGATAAGTTGTTTAATTCATAGGAATATATCTTATAGGAGCAAATTTTATAGGAACTTTGTAGTGTAAATCTTATAGGAAAAAAACAATTAGATCATATATCTTTGGGGAATTTTCTTTACTACAATCAAACACATTTTGTTTTTTCATAAGATTTAAATAGGCATGCCATCTCAATCCTATGCATCACCTATTAATTTCTATGAACGAAAGAAGCCCTAAAGGGGTAAGATAGACCACGACATTCGTCGAAGCCTAGCATTCGGCGCATGTATCATTTAGATACGAATTGGGCAGTGTTATTGTGTTTTCATGTACATTTACGACATACTTACCGCCTGAGCAAATATATACATTAGAAATATAACCAAAACTTGTAAAATTTAGTCTAGTTCTCCAACTGCATGCCCCCATAAGAAATACTCCTACATATTGCCCCAGTTTTGATGAATAAGGTGCACACAGATTCCAAAATAAACTTAAGGTGCACACGGATTCCAAAATAAACTTGGACCAAAAAGTATATATCAATTGGTTAGATTGGTTACCAGGGCCACATGAAAAATCTCCTGGCAACATTTTTTTTTTTGTCGCTCGGAAGTTTGTATGCGGGCACGTTCGGCACACATATTTTTCGGCAATAAAAGGGTGAGATAGATCACCAGCCTTGTCCGACGTCAGTATTCGTAACATGCAACATTTCATGTAAATTGGGCGGAGGTATGGTTCTTTCATGTACAATTACGACGTATTTGCTCCCTAATTAAGAGTCTAGTTCTACAGTTGCTCCCATAAGTACTCCCTCCATATTGATTTATTATTCTTATGGGTAACTCTAGGTTATCAGTTTGACTAACAAAATTGGAGGTATATATTACAAAAAAATATCACTAGAATTAACTTCAGATGTTATATTTTCTAATTTATAAGTTGTGTATTATATAATTATAGTATATAGGTCGAATTGATAACCTAGGTACATGTATAAGACTAATAAACCGATACGGAGTGACTAAGAAATACATCGCTCTAAAAGGTTCCTATTATATTTGTTTTAAAATACTTGTATAGGAAACTGCAAATGAGTACTCACGAGGTGCTTGCTGACAGCAAGTAATTGCCTTTAGCATTTCCGTTTGCGCGTCGTGCAACAAATGCGTTATTAATTAACCAAATAGATGAGTAATTTTTAGTTTGCTATCTTTGTGTTTTACAGCGCTGCTTTGCAGGGAAAGGGGAAAAGTATGTTTTTCCCCTTCCACTTGGTTTGCAACATAACCGTCCCAATGGAAACCACAATGCACCCACGCACCCACCTCCACTTGTAGGAAGCTATGGACAAATGGATCATCCATTCCTCCAGAACAAGCTGCCAAAGGTCCATTCGATCGGCACTAGAGTCAAACCAAATGTCAAAAGTAAATCTTCCACTTAACCATATTGCTGTTTGTACAAACTTATTTGTTTTCCTCATCTTATGAACTACAACTTTTACTTGACTAATAACAACTTAGTGGATGTTCAGAACCTAGCAATGGGTTAGAAGGATCTGGAGCTTTCAAATATTGTTTTTTTTTTTGTACAATGTACTCGTCCACACGTATTTACTATCTTTTAAAGATTTGTTCCACCAATATGTGGATTTTTAGAAGTGAGTCATGGCTCTTTGATAATGCTTGCGATGGTGCGACATGTCTACGGGGCTCAATCTTGGACCGAACGTCAATATGTTGTCGCATCTTCGCATGCATGCATGTTTTGTGGTAAACTTTGTCGCCCATGGTCCTTGAGGTGTTAGATAAATCTTATTTTTCCGATCAGCCTCCACTATATATGTAACTTCGATTTCATTATGGATGCTCACTCGTGTGTGTGAGTGGGGGTGATGGTGTGAGTTTACTTTGTACAATCGTGCATCCTCGTCGTCTCAAAAAGTTATGCGCTTTATAATGTTTCTTCTCGGACAATAGTGACCTTATGCCCAAATATTTATTTTTTGAATTGTTAAAACAAAGTTTTGATCAATAACTATTTCATCAGGACGCGCTTTTTGTGATGCAAAATCGATGACATTAGATTCATATTAAAAACAATTCCTTACAGATGTGATCTTGATCATATTAGTTAGGAACTAAAGAACAATAGTTGAATAAAGTTTTATCTTAACCAATCAAAGTGCATCACACATACAAACATACAAGATTTTCAACTTTGAAGAAAAAATGTGTTTAGTGAAGCATAATTTGTGCTATTCATCTTGAAGATGGATGTACTTTGTGGATCTTTATTTTACTTAAAATGAACTACAGCGATTTACTTAAACCAAGCGAGGACATGCAAGTTTGCCCATCAACAATGGGTGCATTATTTTTCTTTGAGAAAACACTTCAGCTTTATTGACTAGTTAACAAACTAAGATGCATCAAACCAGAGGCACCTTGAAGCAAATACAAACAACATACACATGATAGAACTAAAAATACATGAATGTACTTCAAAACGGCATTCTCTAGTTTCACCTATTGCACCTCTTAGGTTTTTTCATGGTTGGATTGAAAATGTGCATGAGACATATTATGTATGACATCCTCGATATTTTATGCTCCATGATTCTGCGCTACAAAATTAGCGGCACCATAAATATTTATCCTTTTTGCTATTTCTACGACTTGAAATAGCTATTTATAAGCCACCACTAAGAACCGACAATGTGTTGTCACATCTTTGCATGTGTGCTTTTTTTGTGGTAAACTTTGTGTTCCGTGGTCACTGAGGTAGATGATAAATCTATATATCTAGCTTGTGCTCGGTAGTGATCCTCAGTTCCTCACTCATGTGTGTGCACGTGGGAGTGATGGTGTGAGTTTAGTTTGTATGATTGTGAATCCTTATCGTCTAAAATAAGTTATGTGTTTTATATTATTTCTTATGGGAAAATAATGTGCTTCTACCAATATATTTACATTTATAAGTGTTAAGACAAAGTTTTGAAAAATAATTATTTCATTGGCATGTGGTTTTTTTGATGTAAAATCGATGACATTGGATTCTTATTAAAAATTGTAGCTTACAAATCTCATTTTGATCACATTAGTCATGAACAAATGAATAGTCCTTGGCCAAAATCTTGTTTTAAGCAATGGAAGTGCATCCTATACATAATACATGTAACGTACAAGGTTTTCAACTTCGAAAGAAAAAAAGTGGGTTTAGTGAAGCATAGCTTATATTTTACTCGAAATGAACTACATAGATTTACCTCGGAACGATAGGGCTTTATTGACTAACAAAATAATTAGGATGCATCAAATTGGAGGCACCTCGGAACAAATACAAACAACAAAGACACATTATAGAAGCAAATATACATGAACGTACTTAAAAAATATCCTCTAGTTTCACCTTTTGCATTTCTAAGGTTATTTCATGGTTGAACTGAAAGTGTGCACGAGACCGATTATGCACGACATTCTAGCTAGGTTATACCCCATGACTCTCTCTCTATGACAATAGAGGCACGTTAAGTACAAGTACCCCTTAAATCGTTTAATTTTTTCCGCTATTTTTCTGACGGAAAATAGATATTTCTAAGCCACCGGTAAGAACAGTTGGATCTAAAATCTTGATTTGTGCAAGCGCAAATTGATGAAAATATCTGGATCGGACGGTTGTTACAATATGTTGACATAGAAATAACTATTTTAGGTCCAGTCCACGGCTATATGTAATCCAATCGGATAGGTTAGGCGCCTTCTTTTTCCATGGAAAGATTAGAGCCTGCTGTTGTTAGTTTGCACTGCTGAAACTCTTGGCAGTTCGCAGTCAGGAACAGCAAGAACTGATGGATGGACCGTAGGGACGACGACCGATGCGTCCCAAGTGTTCCGAGTTCCGACACGGTGGACTTCGTCGAGCGTCGCGCACGAACGAATCGTTCCACATACTCGTCCGTGCGCGCGAATCACCCACCTCCACTTGTGGAGTCCACTCTCCGGGCAGCCATAGCCAACCCGACACTAAGAACCGACAATGTGTTGTCACATCTTTGCAATAGCATGTGTGTATTTTGTGTGTGTTAAACTTTGTGTTCCGTGGTCACTGAGGTAGATGATAAATCTATATATCTAGCTTGTACTCGGTAATGATCATCACTCATGTGTGTGCACGTGGGAGTGATGGTGTGAGTTTAGTTTGTATGATTGTGAATCCTTATCGTCTCAAAAAGTTATGTGTTTTATATTATTTCTTATCGGACAATAATGTGCTTCTACCAATATATTTACATTTATATGTGTTAAGACAAAGTTTTGAAAAATAATTATTTCATCAGCATGTTGTTTTTGTGATATAAAATCGATGACATTGGATTCATATTAAAAACTGTTGCTTACAAATCTGATTTTGATCACATTAGTCATGAACAAATGAATAGTCGTTGACGAAAGTCTTGTTTTAAGCAATGAAAGTGCATCCTATACATGTAACGTACAAGGTTTTCAACTTCGAAAGAAAAAAAAAGTGGGTTTAGTGGAGCATCGCTTATATTTTACTCGAAATGAACTACATAGATTTACCTCGGAACGATAGGGCTTTATTGACTAAGAAACTAATTTGGATGCATCAAATTGGAGGCACCTCGGAACAAATACAAACAACAAAGACACATGATAGAAGCAAATATACATGAATGTAATTCAAAAATAGTATCCTCTAGTTCCACCTTTTGCATTTCTAAGGTTATTTCATGGTTGAATTGAGAATGTGCACGAGACCGATTATGCACGACATTCTCGCTAGGTTATACCCCATGACTCTCTCTCTCTCTATGACAATAGAGACACGTTAAGTACAAGTACCCCTTAAATCGTTTAATTTTTTTCGCTATTTCTCGGACGGAAAATAGCTATTTCTAAGCCACCGGTAAGAACAGTTGGATCTAAAATCTTAATTTGTGCAAGCGCAAATTGATGAAAATATGTGGATCGGACGGTTGTTACAATATGTTGAACTAGAAATAACTATTTTAGGTCCAGTAGTATCCACGGCTATAATCCAATCGGATAACGGATATGTTAGGCGCCTTCTTTTTCCATGGAAAGATTAGAGCCTACTGTTGTTAGCTTCCACTGCTGAAACTCTTGGCAGTTCGCAGTCAGGAACAGCAAGAACTGATGGATGGGCCGTAGGGACCGGACGACGACCGAAGCGTCCCAAGTGTTCCGACACGGTGGACTTTCGCGAGCGTCTCGCACGAACACACTCGGCCGTGCGCGCTAATCACCCACCTCCACTTGTAGAGTCCACTCTCCCGGCAGCCATAGCCAAGCCGACACCTGTCCCACCGCCCTCCTCGTAGCTGCTATAAAACCCGGGCGCCGGCCGAGCTCCCCGGACAAGGCCGCATAATTGTGTCCACCGCCGGCTCCCGGGACACCACACAGCGACAAAGCCTAGTAGAGTACTCGCGCTGTCCCTCCATCGCCTGCTTACTACTTTGCATGAGAAGGCGGAGGATGGGGGCACTGCACGTCGGCGAGCCGCGGATCAGCTTCCAGCCGCAGGTCGGCGGCAAGAACGGCGCGGGCCACGGCGCCGTCGTGGAGGAGATCCACGGGTTGATCCGCGTGCACAAGGACGGGCACGTGGAGCGGCTCCCGGCGATCCCCGACGTGCCCTGCACGTGGGGCTCGACGGCCGCGGGGAGCGGCGTCCTGGCGCGCGACGTGGTGGTGGACCGCGCCACGGGCGTGTGGGCGCGGCTGTACGCGCCGGCGAACGCACCATCGAAGGTGCCCGTGGTGGTCTACTTCCACGGCGGCGGCTTCTGCGTCGGGTCCGCGGCCTGGAGCTGCTACCACGAGTTCCTGGCGCAGCTCCCCGCCAAGGCGGGCTGCGCCGTGATGTCCGTCGACTACCGCCTCGCGCCCGAGCACCGGCTCCCGGCGGCCTTCGACGACGGGATGGCGGCCGTGCGGTGGCTGCGGCAGCAAGCGGGGCACGGGCACGGCAGGAGCAGCGCGTCCGACGAGGTGGCGTGGTGGCGCGGCCGGTGCAGGTTCGACCGGGTGTTCCTGATGGGCGACAGCGCCGGCGCCAGCATCGCGTTCCACGTGGCCGCGCGGCTCGGGCAGGGCCAGCTCGGCGGTCTCACCCCGCTGTGCGTCAAGGGGGCCATCTTGATCCAGCCCTTCTTCGGCGGCGAGGCCCGCACGGCGTCGGAGAAGACGACGCCGCAGCCGCCACGGTCGGCGCTGAGCCTGGCGACCTCGGACAGCTACTGGCGCATGGCGCTCTCGGCCGGCAGCGCCGGCGGACGCGACCACCCGTGGTGCAACCCGCTGTCCCGCGGCGCGCCGAGGCTGGAGACCCTGCCGCTGCCGCCGGTGCTGGTGTGCGTCGCCGAAGCCGACATCCTGCGCGACCGGAACCTGGAGCTGTGCCGGGCGCTGCGCAAGTCCGGGAAGAGCGTGGAGCAGGCGACGTACGGCGGCGTGGGGCACGCCTTCCAGGTGCTCCACAACTACCACCTCTCCCAGCCGCGGACGCAGGAGATGCTGGCGCACATCAGGGCCTTCGTCGCCGCCAGGTCCAGCAGCTAACAATCTAATTAACATCCACCTCCATTGTTCATCCAGTCTAATCCGAAGCCGATTTCATCAGAGTCGTAGTGGTAGATGCCGTGTAAGCAGCAGTAGCTTGCAGTACTCGCCCAGCTCAGGAAAAAGACGAGAAAAGGGTCCAATGCGAAACTTGGATCGCTGTAGCTAGTGCTGTCGGAAAGCAAAAGCGTGTGTAGCGAGCGGATAAATAATACTCCGTGTATATCATTGATGTTCATTATACTATATAAATAAATATACGTACTTGCTTGCAAAGGCGGAGGATCAACTGATACTGTTGTTTAGCTTGGTGTTGCATCAAGGAAACCAACCACAAAGGCTCCAAACACAGCAAATCATTGTCTGCTTGTCTGGTGCTTTAACTTGCACTTTGCAGCCATCATGGAGCGAAAAAAGCTCTGCTTTGGGAAGGTTAGATGGAGCCTGGTATCGGCAACAAGTTCTCCAAGTGTAGTCATCAATCATCTATTAGTAGTAGGTTTAATTTAGACTAGCACCTGGTTAAGAACAGAATAGCATCTTGGGCATGTTTCCCCATTGAGGCCTTGTGCCCCGAGGACGTCACATAACAAATGCTGCGTTCGTGCTCAAGGATGCATGTCACGAGCGCAGATGTTTTTCTGCAGCTTGTAAAGTGGAAGGCACGCATCCGGCCTTGTGATCGTATCGTCCCCTGCTTCACCAACCTAATCATGCCGGCAACTAATTGCGTGCAAGCAGGCCAACATCATGCCTGCTCATACATGTTACAAAATCATATCTGTAAAGAGACTCGGCAACCATGGCAAGTTTAGCCACAATCCATATAATAAGTCAATGCTGTTGACGTGTATAAAGTAGATTGCCTAGCACTTTTCATCAGTTCGGATTTTTGGTTCAACTGGCTAGTGCATGAAGCTTAACATGATATCAGAGCCCCGGGTCTCAAGTTCAAATCCTGGCTTTCACAATTTATTCTAAAAATTATCTCTTCTCCCCCCTCTTCTCGCAGCCTCTTGCCGTGTGGTCCTGGCGCTGCCTCTTTGCCTCTCTACACGTGTTGACTTGTCTTCTCGTCTTCCCGTCACACGTGAGAGGGGGTGTTGACGTGTATAAAGTAGATTGCCTAGCCCTTTTCATTAGTTCGGACTTTTGGTTCAAGTGGCTAGTGCATGAAACTTAACAAATGCCTTGCTTGGTTAGCTATGAAATAATAAAACGACTTCTTATTTTTATTATTTTCCAAATGCAATAACTTGCGTCCATTATATGTACAATTTCGCTTGATAAAAGCCCCTACACCGAGGAAGAATGTTAGTTTTAGATAGACTACGAGTCGTAGGAACAGGCTGCCATGTCGAGTCCCACAGGAACTTAAATAAAGCATACAAATAGGTGCCATCCACACTCCGGTTACGTCGATCCAACTATCCTCCTTTTCGAAAAAGAAAAATAAATCCACTAGTATCATTTATATATATGCATAAATTATTCTTCCAAATAATTAAGCGCATGTCATTAAAAAGAAAAAATGAATCCCTTGTGTTGACTCAATAGAAATGTTTCCATATAATTGCATACATATGCTAGATCATAGGGAAAAAACTCATGCTTTCTCATTCTACAAATCAAATATTTTGCGAGTTGCGACCATGTTTGGTTCAAGATAATTTTGCAAGAACTTTGGACAGATATATTCATTGGGAATTTATTTCTTAGAGCTTGGTTGGGTTGTAGGATTGTAAATAATATGAATATTTCTGTGGACTAATTTGAATACAATTTCATCAAAAAATACCTCATGATTTTTTTTTTCATTTGTTTTGATGACAACTATGGCATGCAACTATTTCACTGGTAGAACACGGGTCTTCCGTCCCGGTTTGTAAGGGCCTTTAGTCCCAGGTTTGTAAAGCCCCCCCCCCCCCCTCATACAAGTTCACGTGTTTTTCATGTGTTGTAAACATACATTTTGGTAACCTACCCGTCTCACAGATCACCAATGCCAAATCCTCATATTGGAGAACAAAATAACGGTTTGATACATGACAAATTTCTCCTTAAAAAACTAAAATTATTTATACTTTACAGGTACGTAAATGTTGTTTCTAGATTATCGGCACTTGTCAGCCTTACCCCAGTCCCCTATTTCTATATTAATTTTTCCGAAGAATTACATGTATGTCATTAAAAAGAAAAAAACTTATGTTGGACTCAATAGAAATATTTCAATACAATTGCATACATATGGTAGATCATAGGGAAAAATTCTCATTCTTTCTCATCCTACAGACCAAACGAGTTGCGAGTTGCAACCACGTTTGGTTCAAAATAATGTTGCAAGAATTTTGGACAAATATGGAAATTTTTAGAGCTTGGTTGGGCTTTAGGATAGTAAATAATTTGAATATTTCTATGGACTAATTTGAATACAATTTCATAAAAATAACTCATGGATTTTTTTTTCCTTCGTTTTGATGACAACTATGGCATGCACCTATTTACTCATACAAGTTCATGTGTTTTTCATGTGGTGCAAACAGAGATTTTGGTAACCTGACGGTTACCGGTCTCACCGATGACCAATGCTAAATTCCCATACTGGAGGAAAAAAATTATCGGTTTGATACTTGACAAATTTCTCCTTAAAAATTAAAACTATTTATATTTTGCAGGTAGGTAAGTGGTGTTTCTGGATTATCGACAGTTGTCAGCCTTTCCCTAGTCCCCTCGGTAATTATCGTACCGATAATCATAACCTTGGGTGCAACCGAACTACTTTTATGCATATATCCGTATTTTAGGCATAGTAATCCATTTCTTGGTCAACTAGGAAGTGATAAAACAAGTGAACATTTTAAGTATTAAAAACTTAACCATTTTCCAAACAAATGATAATTTTCTAATATGTCCATAAATAGATTATGGACATCTTTTACTTCGTAGGATTTCCAAATCACAAGAATAGGAAATCACTGGAGTAGGTTGTGGTGACATGTTGAATATGCATGGAGTAAAAGCACGTTAATGTATAACAGATGTCATCTGGTTGTGTGGCAGAAAAAACAAACAAAAAATCTTCAAGGATTGTTTATATGCCATACTTGTCAGGGAAACAAAGAAAAATGCTCTAAGTTGCACCAAATGGATTTTTTATTCCAATTGCATACAAAGTAGACCATACAAATTCCTATGGCTTTTGAACTTACAAACCATACAAGCTACGAGCATGTTTAGGTCATCTTTGATTCAAAGAATTATCATAGGAATTTCAGAGGTTTCAAATCATTAGAATTTTCCGATGGTTGTTTGATTCATGGGATTTCTTTTGCGAATAGGACACTGCCATTAAAAGAAACAATGAACAGTACAAAGCACCCCAAGAAAAACGAAAATTACAATGAGATCCTTGAGAAGCCCTTCATCTTCAACCTTCAGACCGTGTCGACGGTGCGCCGCCGTTGTCGCTCCTCCCTGAGTCGGCTTGACGTTGTTGGTTGCGGACGGAAAGTCGCCGAACGAGTCAAGAAGAACACATCCATTTCGAAGACGAAGAAGAAGGATGAACTGCCGCTGAAGCTCCTTGACGATCCGAAGATCCCCACAGCCCGACGAAAAGCTCGAAGACGACACCACTCCCACAAATACAATAGATTTTTTTTCCTAAGGAAACCTTAACACTATAATTCATAGGAAATATAATCCACTTCACATAGGATTTAAATAGACACGCCATTGCATTTTGCATTATTCAATGCATGTATTTTTGGAATCCTGCAAATAAAAGAGGCCCTTAGCCAAAAGTAATTTCATAGGAAATTCGGGTTATAATATTCGGAAATACATTTGTACACCCAAGCATGGGTGTGGGTGTTACCAGAGCCGTTGGATGCTTTGAGATTCGGACAAGTTGTTAGGTGGAGAAATTGCTTTGCTCTTTTCACTCTTTTCTCTAAAATTAGGGGGTCCCATGAACAGACGCCGAAAGCCACCAGACACGGCTTTTTGACTCCACGATCTGGACCTGCTTCTCCCTTCTCACCCGACACGGCCGGCAGTAGCCTCTCCTCCTGATTGCCCACTCTCCTCCACCAACGGCTCTCAACTGTCAACCGGAGTAGGGAGATGTCGCACTCTACCATGCGCAGCAGCACCACCGGCGGATCGGCGGCGGCGGCGGCCTGCAGCAGCGCTGAAGGATGCGGCAGCAGCGGTTGCGGTAGTGCTCGAGGATGCGGCGGCGGTGGAGGATGCGGTCCGGCGCCGGCAGCGGCAGCGGTGGAGGATGCGGCGGCGGCAGCGACGACGCATCAGCCCATCCGATGCAGCACCCGTGGTGGTTGCGCGGCGCCGGCGCAGGCCGACCATGGTATGCGCTTGCAAAATTTCGCTTAGCCAGAAAACTTCACTTAGCCCCAGGAATCCACATCGAGACTACTAAATCTACCGGGAAATAGAAACAAATGTAAGCAATTTCCCCTATTTTTTCTGTCATGTTTCTTCGATCTTTGTTCTATGTGCTTGCTTTCTGTTGTTGCAATTTCCCTGTCCATTTACTTCCGTCATTGCCACAGGAACTATACTCTTGCAAGACATGGTTATGGGTTGATCTCGTGGCCGATTACGTCGAGAAGATGGTCAAGTTCAGAACAAGATTTCTTCAGGCGAAACATGCACGGGAGCTGGCGGCCGTACAAGATTTCTTCAGACAAAACACGTACAGGAAGAGCTTCACCAGAAGACCCAGGCTCTCAGCAGAAGGGAGACAGAGTTGAGAGCTCAAGGGGAATCACCTTTCTGTTACAAGAATGGGCTGAATACTCAGGTTTTGGTTTAGAATTTTATGTAGACTCTTGTGTAGACCACAGCCACATTGTACCATAGATGTTCACTGTGCCCCAGAGAGTTTTTGCCAGGTGAGTACAATATGGGACGACTCCTAAACATACAGATCACAAGTACACCAAATATGAGTTCGGTCTAGTATGGAGCATTTTTCACAGGGCATGATTAGTTCAATCCTCGCTACGGAGATGAACATTACCATTCTCTCGCAGTTTCGCTGGCCACTTGTTATTTTCATCTTGTTGCATCTTGTAGACAATACTCTAGGTGAAGAAGGAGAGCGGCAGAGATTTTCTTCCCATGTTTCAAACCAAGAGAAAACCTCCCATCTCACAACATTTTTTTCGCAAGCAAATACATAACAAAGTAATGATAGTCTTCTTAGATACACCACCAGTCTCGTAATACATTCAAAAGAGCCATACTGAGGATGGTCCAGCTCTAATCTTAGGAATCTAGCAGTTCAATTACAAGCCAAATTTTGAGCAAATCAGCTTCTGGAGCTGAAAGATAACAAGCACGCTAGGTAGTCTCTAACTCATGCTGCAGCCTATTGAATGAAAGCAGGGAGATCACCAGTGTTCCCTCGCTTCCTCATCAGCTTGTAAAACTGGTCCGCTCGCATAAGCACATGGTCGTCCTAAGACATAAACATATTGCATACGGTTAAACCTTGCAGATCATGTAGCCTGAACAAAATTCTCAACAACCAGTAAAACGGACGCTCTCACCTCAACCGACAAGTCGGTCACATCATCTCCATTGAAGTGAAGAGCATAATGCATTGCGTACACTCCAGAATTATAGCTAAAATGAGAGGGAAAGGGCATCACATAAATTATCTGCTCTAGGATTGTTTTTGATTTCACAACCGAACAACTTGGGATGCAAAATACTTAATCACAGCAGCGGCGGCCTAACGCAATTGGATGGTTGTAGCGCCAGTTGTGACGATCCACTTCCATCCCTGTATCCATTCATCTTTGCAATCAAAGAGAGCTTCATGGAGGCAGTCCATGGTGTCTTCATGTTCCCACTGAAGTCTTCCTACTTCGGTCTGCTGGAGGTAAGGGTCACGAACGGTTAAAACCTTGCAATCACAAACTACCATATGCTTGTCAAGAGTAGTGTAGCACCTTGTCAACCCATCAACCGCAGGAACCGAGTACCTGCCCTCCCTGGAAAACACACTACGGATACCTGAACATGAGAGAGCGAGCACCGTGGGCACATTACTCCGAAACCATATCCTGGAAAATGTTGTAGAGGGAAGAACAGTTAACAGTCACAAACTACCAGAATGTGAGGAGCAAAACAAATTTGCTGCATGGGGCACTTTTTCGCACCTTAAACCCTCCACCGTATCTTCTGATCTAGCATTTTCATAAGATGTCGGCAAAGCGAAGGACTGGCTCTGGCATGGTACAGCCCCAGAGAACGGGGAAGGTCCAAACACATAATGACTTCTCACGATAATCACATCATAATTGTCGTCAGGCTCAGGCACCTGTGGATCTGCTGGAGTAGCAAAGAACGCCCTCTGCTCAGGAGTTAACACTGAATGACCACTCTCAGCTTGTTCACCCAAACGTTCCCAAAACCCCAAAATGGCTGCACCGCAATAGAAGCCCAAATTAGTAGACAGAATGGAACAGACCACAAGGTTGCCCGACTTCAATGAAACCAAGGTAGGCTGCACCACAATAGGAACCCAAGTTAATAGACAGAATGGAACAGAACATATACCATTTTTCTCTTGAGTTTTCCCCACAGCCGATCTGCTTCAATATGAGTTTCCCTGACTCCACTGTCACACATCTCAGACAACTTAGATTACGGTCGCAAAAGCTTAACGAGTGTATGCATCGACGCAACATCACCTACTGAGCAAAAAAAAAAGCCTGTCTTCGCAGAAAACTGGGCAGGAAATCGAAGCATGTCTTCACAGCATTTGTCTACAATATGCATTACGATATAGAGCAGATAGCCCAATGTATGGTACAGAGTGAAACCCTTGCCCAGCCTTTGATTATTTCTGCCTAGAAATTTGCTACACTACGTGAATCTTACAATGAATTGGAATTGACATAAGCTAGAGGCTGTACGATCTTACATTTTTGCTTTTGAACTCAAATTCCGGATCCCGGCGTCGTCGTCGCCACCGGTCATCCGGTCCCCTCTTGGATGCCGACGCTTGTAGCACATGGGGCAGCGGCACCGTCGATGCCAGTGCCCAGATCTCGGGCCAGGAGCTCGTCCATGCCGCACCCCAGTTCGTCGCCGCCGCACCCTTCGTGGCTCTACCCTTCTTCCCCGGCCACATCGTCGATGCCAGGGTCTGCAGCACCTACTTCCTCGACGTCGCTGGTGCCGGCTCGGGCGGATACGCTAGATTCGCCACCTTGCGAAGCGCCGGGAGGAGGTATCCGCGAGCCGATGTACTCGGGTACAGCAGAGGAAATTTGACGATTCATCCCCTTCCAAACAATGGGGAACCATCCGCTCTGGAGATGCCCGCGCGGACATTGCCTGCACTCTGCACGCGTCACCGTTAGTACGGACGCAAACACACAGGAAAAGGGGGGAAACGGTCGGTGGCGACAGTGATGGCGCACAGCGATGGCGTACCGTGCCTGCGCGTCGGCGGCGCGATTTAGACGGCTCGCTGGGACGGCGACGACATACTGTGTCTGCGCGTCCGCAGCGCGATTTAGACGGCTCGGTGGCGACGGCGTACGGCTCGGTGGCGACGACGACGGTGTCCTGTGCCTGCGCGTCCGCGGCGTGGTGTATATGGCTCTACTGCATGCCTCCCGGCGGCCAGATGAAGTTGGATGGTACGCCGGATCTCTCGCCGCGCCCGGAGAAGATGCCCGGCGCGGGGAAAAGAGGATTCTCTACCCGCGGCAATAGCAACAGCAGACACAACATTACTTTTTGGACAACAGCAGCACTGCGTCCCCGACAAGAAAACAAAGTCCACGCTCAGACACCGGGTCACACGGTTGAAAGCCAGGGGAAAAGGAGAGTTGATGTGACTGAAAAAATACCACCCGGAACAAAATGTTCAGCCCAGCTCCACTCTGCACAGATCTCAAGGTACAGATGGACGGCAGAGAACACACCCACACTCATGCTTGGGTGTACAAAATCCACACTCTATAATATTCCTTAGAAATTTCCTATTGATCCTTTTGGCTCTTATGACTGAAAATCGCGGGAACTTTCATATGGCTTACTTTTTATGCAAATCCATTGGAAAAGTTATGTTTTGTCGTTTAAAATATGGGCCACATTGAGCTTTATTCTTTGTTAAGGTGACAGACATGGCATGCACCTATTCCTCAAGACAAAATCATGCGTTATTGTTGTGGTGCAATCAAATATATTTTCTTACAAATTCATGTTTTTTAATTCATGTAAGAACTGGTATGGTATACCGTCCCCAATCATATGTTTCCCCTTTTCCCGCATTTTCGAAATCCTGTGAAAGAAAGACGACATATGAAAAATTCCCGAGGAACTAAATCCTCCAAAATGCCCATAATGTCATGAACCAAATAGACCCTGTGTTCTAGGTATCGACAAGCCTCCAACATGCAATTTTCAGCGGGTGTGCCGCACCCCCGATTTTTTTTTTGGCATCACATATAATACAAAATCTTACCAAAAACAACAACGCAAATAACAAAACAAGTCTTACAATTAATATAATAGATCTCCAAATAGTCTTACATGAATATAATATTATATGAGTAGAAAATTATCACTCTACACCTTCGCATAGCCATGAAAGCACCAACTATATCATCCTGTTACTTTCAAGAATAGCCCTCGCTCAATAAATGCCACCGAGCAATAGTTCAAGAGGTCGTCACCCATTCTATTTCTCAATTTATTCTTCACTAAGCTAATTGCGGAGAAGACTCTTTCCACACTCGCCGTAGCATACAAAGCAAAATCCAGCAAAACAGAAGTTTCGGTTTCTACCATCTATCTTTCTAGTTGGAAAATCATGAGCATATGGGTGGCATGAACCTTTTGTGATATATCCCTTCGAGCAACATCTTGATCATTAACTTTATACGTTGAAATAGAAATCCTTTTCCTGGATCGCCCGAAAGGAGATGAATATCATATGACCTTGCGTTTGACTCGGGCTGTGTGGGTGATGATGGTGCTTCATTTGCATCTTCATTTTTCAGTTCCATAATCCATCTCTAACAAGTGAACCTCGGTTTGGACTTGTGACTGCTCTTCTGGTTACTCCCAAGTTGCTCTTCAACCATAACTTTCTATGATTTAGCTTCATGTTTCTGAAAAAGGAGCGGGATGTGGCCATTCATACCACAAAATTGGTGGAATCTCTTTGTTCTTCTATGCTAAAGCCACCCCATGCTCACCCAACACCTCTCTTCTCTTAGGGCATCTCCAGCGGGCCGACGCATTTCGGACGTCCGAAATGTCCGTTTTCGTCGGCCCGCGGACGTGATGTGGCCCAGGGCGACCGTTTGCATCTTGGGTACCTCCAGCGGTGCCGACGCATTTTTTTACCGGGGACAAAGTCAAGCTCGCTAATGGTGTTTTACGTCCCGTCGAGGACTGCCGCCGGCGATTAACTGTTCCCGCGCGACGACGATCGTTCCCGCGCTTGCCCAATACATTGGCAAGTTTCGCCGGCGTTCGCGCGCGCGGAAACGCCCGCGCGCCAACGCCGTTTCCCGCCCCGCCGTGGCTATATATGGTGGACACCGGCGGGGGCGACGGGCACACCTCAAGCTACCATCCATCCATGGCCGACCACATTAATTGGGAGCACGTCGTTCACATGTGCCGCCAGCTCCACCCGGAGAAGGAGGAGGACGAGGTAGCCGCCGCCGGCGTTGAGGCGCAGCAGCTGGACCTGGAGGTGGCGGAGGCGGAGGCGGCAGAGCGCGCGGAAGGGCGCCTCGCGGCGACCGGGGCGGAGATCGCCAACGCCATGGCCGAGCTCGCCGACGCCAGGGCCGAGCTCGCGGAGGCGCGGGCGGCCATGGCGGCCCCTCCAGACGACGACGTCCCCGTGCCCATGCGCTTGGAGTGCGCCGGCGACCAGCGGATTCTGCTCGCGTCCTTCGAGTCCCCGGGCCGGGGACGCCGCCGCCGCGTCGGCTTGGGTGGCGGAGGAGGAAGCCCACAGCCTATGCGATGGCCATGGCTCGGGGTTAATGTGCTCCGACCTGGACTCGCTCCAGCCGTAGGGGCCCCTTCTCCCGCGCGGTCGTGGCAGAGAACCGCGAGCTGGAGGCCGCCATCGCTGCCAGGGACAAAGCGGTGGCGGCGGCGGCTAGGGACAGGGCCCACTTCGTCACCGACATGGCGGCGATCCAGGCGGCGGTCCGGGCGAACGAGGACGCGGCGGCGGTGATGGCGTGTATTTCACACGTTCGTTGGGCAACCCCAAGAGGAAGGTATGATGCGCACAGCAGCAAGTTTTCCCTCAGAAAGAAACCAAGGTTTATCGAACCAGGAGGAGCCAAGAAGCACGTTGAAGGTTGATGGCGGCGGGATGTAGTGCGGCGCAACACCGGAGATTCCGCGCCAACGTGGAACCCGCACAACACAACCAAAGTACTTTGCCCCAACGAAACAAAGTGAGGTTGTCAATCTCACCGGCTTGCTGTAACAAAGGATTAACCGTATTGTGTGGAAGATGATTGTTTGCGAGAGAAAACAGTAAAACAAGTATTACAAGAGATTTGTATTTCAAGATTAAAGAATGGACCGGGGTCCACAGCTCACTAGAGGTGTCTCTCCCATAAGATAAAAGCATGTTGGGTGAACAAATTACAGTCGGGCAATTGACAAATAGAGAGGGCATAACAATGCACATACATGACATGATAAGTATAGTGAGATTTAATTGGGCATTACGACAAAGTACATAGACCGCCATCCAACCGCATCTATGCCTAAAAAGTCCACCTTCAGAGTTATCGTCCGAACCCCTCCAGACATTAAGTTGCAAACAACAGTACAATTGCATTAAGTATGGTGCGTAATGTAATCAACAACTACATCCTTGGACATAGCGCCAATGTTTTATCCCTAGTGGCAACAAGACAACACAACCTTAGGGGTTTCGTCACTCCCCCGTGTGTCAATGCAGCATGAACCCACTATCGAGCATAAGTACTCCCTCTTGGAGTTAAAAGTAAAAACTTGGCCGAGCCTCTACTAGAAACGGAGAGCATGCAAGATCATAAACAACACATGTATAATAACTTGATAATTAACATGACATAGTATTCTCTATCCATCGGATCCCGACAAACACAACATATAGAATTACAGATAGATGATCTTGATCATGTTAGGCAGCTCACAAGATCCGACAATGATAGCACAATGAGGAGAAGACAACCATCTAGCTACTGCTATGGACCCATAGTCCAGGGGTGAACTACTCACACATCACTCCGGAGGCGACCATGGCGGTGTAGAGTCCTCCGGGAGATGATTCCCCTCTCCGGCATAGGTGCCGGAGGCGATCTCCTCGGATCCCCCGAGATGGGATCGGCGGCGACGGCGTCTCGGCAAGGTTTTCCGTATCGTGGCTCTCGGCATCGGGGGTTTCGTCATGGAGGCTATTTGTAGGCGGAAGGGTAGGTCAAGAGGCGGCACGAGGGCCCCACACCACGAGGCCGCGCGGCCAAGGGGGGCCGCGCCGCCCTAGGGTGTGGCCCCTCGTGGCCCCTCTTCGTCTCTCCTTCGGACTTCTAGAAGCTTCGTGGAAAAATAGGCCCCCGGGCTTTGATTTCGTCCAATTCCGAGAATATTTCCTTACTAGGATTTCTGAAACCAAAAACAGCAGAAACAAAGAATCGGCACTTCGGCATCTTGTTAATAGGTTAGTTCCGTAAAATGCACGAATATGACATAAAGTGTGCATAAAACATGTAGATAACATCAATAATGTGGCATGGAACATAAGAAATTATCGATACGCTCGGAGACGTATCAGCATCCCTGCTTAGTTCTCGCTTCGTCCCGAGCAGGTAAAACGATAACACGTATAATTTCCGGAGTGACATGCCATCATAATCTTGATCATACTATTTGTAAAGCATATGTAGTGAATGCAGCGATCAAAACAATATGTATGACATGAGTAAACAAGTGAATCATAAAGCAAAGACTTTTCATGAATAGCACTTCAAGACAAGCATCAATAAGTCTTGCATAAGAGTTAACTCATAAAGCAATAATTCAAAGTAAAGGTATTGAAGCAACACAAAAGAAGATTAAGTTTCAGCGGTTGCTTTCAACTTTTAACATGTATATCTCATGGATATTGTCAACATAGAGTAATATAATAAGTGCAATAGGCAAGTATGTAGGAATCAATGCACAAGTTCACACAAGTGTTTGCTTCTTGAGGTGGAGAGAAATAGGTGAACCGACTCAACATTGAAAGTAAAAGAATGGTCCTCATAGAGGAAAAGCATCGATTGCTATATTTGTGCTAGAGCTTTGATTTTGAAAACATGAAACAATTTTGTCAACGGTAGTCATAAAGCATATGCATCATGTAAATTATATCTTATAAGTTGCAAGCCTCATGCATAGTGTACCAATAGTGCCCGCACCTTGTCCTAATTAGCTTGGACTACCTGGATTATCACCGCAATACATATGCTTTAACCAAGTTTCACAAAGGGGTACCTCTATGCCGCCCGTACAAAGGTCTAAGGAGAAAGCTCGCATTTGGATTTCTCGCTTTTGATTATTCTCAACTTAGACATCCATACCGGGACAACATAGACAACGGATAATGGACTCCTCTTTTAATGCTTTAAGCATTTGACAACAATTAATTCTTTTCTCATTAGAGATTTGAGGATGTTTGTCCAAAACTGAAACTTCCACCATGGATCATGGCTTTAGTTAGCGGCCCAATGTTCTTCTCTCACAATATGCATGCTCAAACCATTCAACTCAGTGTAGATCGCCCTTACTTCGTACAAGACGAACATGCATAGCAACTCACATGAAATTCAACAATGAGTTGATGGCGTTCCCCGCTGAACATGGTTATCGCACAACAAGCAACTTAATAAGAGATAAAGTGCATAATTACATATTCAATACCACAATAGTTTTTTAAGCTATTTGTCCCATGAGCTATATATTGCAAAGGTGAATGATGGAATTTTAAAGGTAGCACTCAAGCAATTTACTTTGGAATGGCGGGAAAATACCATGTAGTATAGGTAGGTATGGTGGACACAAATGGCATAGTGGTTGGCTCAAGTATTTTGGATGCATGAGAAGTATTCCCTCTCGATACAAGGTTTAGGCTAGCAAGGCTTATTTGAAACAAACACAAGGATGAACCGGTGCAGCAAAACTCACATAAAAGACATATTGAAAACATTATAAGACTCTACACCGTCTTCCTTGTTGTTCAAACTCAATACTAGAAATTATCTAGACCTTAGAGAAACCAAATATGCAAACCAAATTTTAGCATGCTCTATGTATTTCTTCATTAATGGGTGCAAAGCATATGATGCAAGAGCTTAAACATGAGCACAACAATTGCCAAGTATCACATTACCCAAGACATTTATAGCAATTACTACATGTATCATTTTCCAATTCCAACCATATAACAATTTAACGAAGGAGAAACTTCGCCATGAATACTATGAGTAGAAACCAAGGACATACTTGTCCATATGCTACAGCGGAGCGTGTATCTCTCCCATAAAGTGAATGCTAGGATCCATTTTATTCAAACAAAACAAAAAACAAAAACAAACCGACGCTCCAAGAAAAAGCACATAAGATGTGATGGAATAAAAATATAGTTTCAGGGGAGGAACCCGATAATGTTGTCGATGAAGAAGGGGATGCCTTGGGCATCCCCAAGCTTAGACGCTTGAGTCTTCTTGATATATGCAGGGGTGAACCACCGGGTGCATCCCCAAGCTTAGAGCTTTCACTCTCCTTGATCATGTTGCATCATACTCCTCTCTTGATCCTTGAAAACTTCCTCCACACCAAACTCGAAACAACTCATTAGAGGGTTAGTGCACAATATAAATTGACATATTCAGAGGTGACACAATCATTCTTAACACTTCTGGACATTGCATAATGCTACTGGACATTAGTGGATCAAAGAAATTCATCCAACATAGCGAAAGAGGCAATGCGAAATAAAAGGCAGAATCTGTCAAAACAGAACAGTTCGTATTGACGAATTTTAAAATGGCACCAGACTTGCTCAAATGAAAATGCTCCAATTGAATGAAAGTTGCGTACATATCTGAGGATCACTCACGTAAATTGGCATAATTTTCTGAGTTACCTACAGAGAATTAGACCCAGATTCGTGACAAGCAAAGAAATCTGGAACTGCGCAGTAATCCAAATCTAGTACTTACTTTTCTATCAACGGCTTAACTTGGCACAACAAAACACAAAACTAAGATAAGGAGAGGTTGCTACAATAGTAAACAACTTCCAAGACACAAAATAAAAACAAAGTACTGTAGGTAAAAATATGGGTTGTCTCCTATAAGCGCTTTTCTTTAACGCCTTTCAGCTAGGCGCAGAAAGTGTATATCAAGTATTATCGAGAGATGAAGCATCAACATCATAATTTGTTCTAATAATAGAATCATAGGGTACCTTTATTCTCTTTCTAGGGAAGTGTTCCATACCTTTCTTGAGAGGAAATTGATATTTTATATTACCTTCCCTCATATCAATAATAGCACCAACAAGTTCAAGAAAAGGTCTTCCCAATATAATGGGACAAGATGCATTGCATTCAATATCCAAGACAACAAAATCAACGGGAACAAGATTATTGTTAACGGTAATGCGAACATTATCAACTTTACCCAAAGGTTTCTTTGTAGAATGATCAGCAAGATTAACATCCAAATAACAATTTTTCAGCTGGTGGCAAGTCAAGCATATTATAAATTTTCTTAGGCATAACGTAAATACTTGCACCAAGATCACATAAAGCATTACAATCAAAATCTTTAACCTTCATCTTAATGATGGGCTTCCAACCATCCTCTAACTTTTTAGGAATAGAGGCTTCGCGCTCTAGTTTCTCTTCTCTAGCTTTTATGAGAGCATTTGTAATATGATGCGTGAAAGCCAAATTTATAGCACTAGCATTAGGACTTTTAGCAAGTTTTTGCAAGAACTTTATAACTTCAGAGATGTGGCAATCATCAAAATTCAAACCATTATAATCTAAAGCAATGGGATCATCATCCCCAATGTTGGAAAAAATTTCAGCAACTTTATCACAGTGCGGCTCAGCAGTTTTAGCGGCTTCAGCAGTTTTGCGCTTTGCATTAGAAGTGGAAACATTGCTAACACCAATTCTTTTATTAGTATGAGTAGGAGGTGCAGCAACATGTGTAGCATTAGCATTACTAGTGGTGGTAATAGTCCAAACTTTAGCTATATTCTTCTCTTTAGCTAGTTTTTCATTTTTTTCTCTATCCCACCTAGCACGCAGCTCAGCCATTAATCTTATATTCTCATTAATTCTAACTTGAATGGCATTTGCTGTAGTAACAATTTTATTATGATAATTCTCATTAGGCAAAACTTTTGATTTCAAAAGATCAACATCAGCAGCAAGACTATCGACTTTAGAAGCAAGTATATCAATTTTACCAAGCTTTTCTTCAACAGATTTGTTAAAAGCAGCTTTGTGTACTAATAAATTCTTTAAGCATGGCTTCAAGTCCAGGGGGTGAATTCCTATTATTGTTGTAAGAATTTCCATAAGAATTACCATAGCTGTTGCCATTATTATAAGGATATGGCCTATAGTTGTTACTAGAATTGTTCCGGTAAGCATTGTTGTTGAAATTATTATTTTTAATGAAGTTTACATCAACATGTTCTTCTTGTGCAACCAATGAAGCTAACGGAACATTATTAGGATCAATATTAGTCCTATCATTCACAAGCATAGACATAATAGCATCAACCTTATCATTCAAGGAAGAGGATTCTTCAACAGAATTTACCTTCTTACCTTGTGGAGCTCTTTCCGTGTGCCATTCAGAGTAGTTGATCATCATATTATCAAGAAGCTTTGTTGCTTCACCAAGAGTGATGGACATAAAGGTACCTCCAGCAGCTGAATCCAATAAATTCCGCGAAGAAAAATTTAGTCCTGCATAGAAGGTTTGGATGATCATCCAAGTAGTCGATCCATAGGTTGGGCAATTTTTAACCGAGAGATTTCATTCTTTCCCAAGCTTGAGCAACATGTTCATTATCCAATTGTTTAAAATTCATTATGCTACTCCTCAAAGATATAATTTTAGCAGGGGGATAATATCTACCAATAAAAGCATCCTTGCATTTAGTCCATGAATCAATACTATTCTTAGGCAGGGATAGCAACCAATCTTTAGCTCTTCCTCTTAATGAGAAAGGAAACAATTTTAATTTTATAATGTCACCATCTACATCTTTATATTTTTGCATTTCACATAGTTCAACAAAATTATTAAGATGGGCAGCAAGCATCATCGAACTAACACCGTAAAATTGCTCTTTCATAACAAGATTCAAGTAAAGCGAGGTTTAATTTCAAAGAATTCTGCTGTAGTAGCAGGTGGAGCAATAGGTGTGCATAAGAAATCATTATTATTTGTGCTAGTGAAGTCACACAACTTAGTATTTTCAGGGTTGGCCATTTTAGCAACAGTAAATAAAGCAAACTAGATAAAGTAAATGCAAGTAAACTAAATTTTTTGTGTTTTCGATATAGCAAACAAGACAGTAAATAAAGTAAAGCTAGCAACTAATTTTTTTGTATTTTGATTTAGTGCAGCAAACAAAGTAGTAAATAAAATAAAGCAAGACAAAAACAAAGTAAAGAGATTGAGAAGTGGAGACTCCCCTTGCAGCGTGTCTTGATCTCCCCGGCAACGGCGCCGTAAAAAGAGCTTGATGGCGTGTATTTCACACGTTCGTTGGGCAACCCCAAGAGGAAGGTATGATGCGCACAGCAGCAAGTTTTCCCTCGGAAAGAAACCAAGGTTTATCGAACCAGGAGGAGCCAAGAAGCACGTTGAAGGTTGATGGCGGCGGGATGTAGTGCGGCGCAACACCGGAGATTCCGGCGCCAACGTGGAACCCGCACAACACAACCAAAGTACTTTGCCCCAACGAAATAGTGAGGTTGTCAATCTCATCGGCTTGCTGTAACAAAGGATTAACCGTATTGTGTGGAAGATGATTGTTTGCAGAGAAAACAAGTAAAACAAGTATTACAATGAGATTTGTATTTCAGTATTAAAGAATGGACCGGGGTCCACAGCTCACTAGAGGTGTCTCTCCCATAAGATAAAAGCATGTTGGGTGAACAAATTACGATCGGGCAATTGACAAATAGAGAGGGCATAACAATGCACATACATGACATGATAAGTATAGTGAGATTTAATTGGGCATTACGACAAAGTACATAGACCGCCATCCAACTCGCATCTATGCCTAAAAAGTCCACCTTCAGGTTATCGTCCGAACCCCTCCAGTATTAAGTTGCAAACAATGAGACAATTGCATTAAGTATGGTGCGTAATGTAATCAACAACTACATCCTTGGACATAGCGCCAATGTTTTATCCCTAGTGGCAACAAGCACAACACAACCTTAGGGGTTTCGTCACTCCCCCAGGTGTCAATGCAGGCATGAACCCACTATCGAGCATAAGTACTCCCTCTTGGAGTTAAAAGTAAAAACTTGGCCAGAGCCTCTACTAGAAACGGAGAGCATGCAAGATCATAAACAACACATGTATAATAACTTGATAATTAACATGACATAGTATTCTCTATCCATCGGATCCCGACAAACACAACATATAGAATTACAGATAGATGATCTTGATCATGTTAGGCAGCTCACAAGATCCAACAATGATAGCACAATGAGGAGAAGACAACCATCTAGATACTGCTATGGACCCATAGTCCAGGGGTGAACTACTCACACATCACTCCGGAGGCGACCATGGCGGTGTAGAGTCCTCCGGGAGATGATTCCCCTCTCCGACAGGGTGCCGGAGGCGATCTCCTGGATCCCCCGAGATGGGATCGGCGGCGACGGCGTCTCGCAAGGTTTTCCGTATCGTGGCTCTCGGTACCGGGGGTTTCGTCACGGAGGCTATTTGTAGGCGGAAGGGTAGGTCAAGAGGCGGCACGAGGGCCCCACACCACGGGCCGCGCGGCCAAGGGGGCCGCGCCGCCCTAGGGTGTGGCCCCCTCGTGGCCCCTCTTCGTCTCTCCTTCGGACTTCTGGAAGCTTCGTGGAAAAATAGGCCCCTGGGCTTTGATTTCGTCCAATTCCGAAAATATTTCCTTACTAGGATTTCTGAAACCAAAAACAGCAGAAAACGACAGAATCGGCACTTCGGCATCTTGTTAATAGGTTAGTTCCAGAAAATGCACGAATATGACATAAAGTGTGCATAAAACATGTAGATAACATCAATAATGTGGCATGGAACATAAGAAATTATCGATACGTCGGAGACGTATCAGGCGGCGGCGGTCCAGGCGGCGGCGGAGGAGCAGGAGGCCCGGCCGGCGGCGGTCCAGGCGGCGGCGGAGGAGGAGGCCCAGGCGGCGGCGGCCCAGGCGGTGGCCCTGTGGGACAGCAGCCTGGCCGAGGCCCTCGAACGGCGCAGGCGGCAGGACGAGATGTCCGTTGGCCGCCGTGCGCGGCGCGCGGAGTGCGCGAAGCGCTCCCGCTTCGACGACGGCGCCAGCCCTTCCGGCGGCCAGTAGTAGGGCACGCGACTACGAGTAACCGAGGCCGGTGTAGGCCGCGCGACGGCGAGTAGGTACGGCCGTTGTAGTTTTAGGTTAACTCGACTAACCATCTCTGTAAAGATGGTCCTTTTGGCCAATCAATAGTAATGAAAAAATCTTTTTGCTTACCTAGTCACTGCCGACCGGGTCCGGATGTACCCAACGCGGACAGATTCTGCGACCGCCGAGCGTCCGCGGAGACGCAAACCTGGCGCATATTTGGGCCAGGTTTGCGTCTCCGCGGACGGCCCGGTCACTTTGCTCGCCCCGCTGGAGCAGGTCCCAGACGCATTTCCGGTCACGGCGGACGAAAACGATCGCTCAACGACTGTTTGCGTCGCGCCGCTGGAGATGTCCTTACAACTTTTTTTGCTAAACGACATCCCATGCATGCTCACATATCCTATTCCTGGAATCTATCCCATTCCACTCTACAACAAAACACAGGAATGTAACCAACCTATTATATTTTTCAGCTCAAACCAAACACGAGCATAAAATCAACCCATTCTGAAATAGAACCATAACATTACATTCTACTGGGTTCTCGAACCAAACACACCCTAACTGTCCACTGAAGTGGCATCAAAGCTTGGAAAGAATACTTCTTTGCAGTCGGTCCGGCCCTTGGGTATTGCAAGCTTCAGCAGATCAAAACCATTATGGCACCCATGTGATGATGATCCGATATGCTAGACGCGCTAGAGATCGACATGTATCCCAGCGGAGAATCTCGATCTATCCCGGCAGATTTCTCGAGAATCCTGACTTCAACACATTCAGAGTACGGCAGGGCAGAGAACCGTCTCATCGCCACTTGTTCGTCGCCAAAACATCGCCGTCAGATCAACCACAGCTTTATTCAAATATTCCCATAATCTTTACCTGATGTAACCGCACAGGGCTAGCCTGCAACCTGCATGCATTGACTGCACGCGTGCGCATGCACTCCGACCCTACGTACGTGCGGTTCGTGCATTTTGTTTTTCTCCAGAGTGTCAAACCGACCAGGCAGCGATGTCAAAACCGAGATGCTGGCGGTGGATGTTCTTCCAAACTGGTGGAAGCGTGGGATCTGATATGTCCGCCAATCTGATCTTGGTTCAAGACTTTGCTGTTTAAAGCATGAAAGATTTGATTCAAACTGCACATGTGTCTGAAGATGCATGCATCAGATCTTTGAACATATCATCCTAAAGAATCAAATGGGCAAAAGAAGGTTCAGCAAAACAAAGTTCTAAGCACATGGCACGGAGGCAACTGATGCTGAAAATCTGAAACGAAATGCAACATGCATATGCTACCCTGAAACGTATCCTTATCCGTTTTACAATTTATTTTTTATTTTCCCGAACGAAAGAAGGATACAGCCTTCAAACTTTGTTTGTGAACAGCACAGTAGACCATGAAGTGCGAAAAATAAACTTACTTTTTGTAAATATGTAAGAATAAATTATTCTAAAAATGTCATTATATATATTTACAGCTTACAAAAAAATCCAAACTATTTTCTACACATTTCTAGCTCAAATGTTTCGATGCCATGCAAAGTTTCAATCGCATATGTTGTTTCGTTTGAGAGAAGAAACAAGATAAGCTACTATGGATTAATTGAGATTCGTGTTCGAGCTAGAATGGAGCATGATGCAGGGATGAAGAATACAAATAGCTACACACGTGCTTAGATTTTTTTCTCTCTTCTAGCACTCCATTATCTTCCCTCGTCTTAGGTGATAATTAACGACCATACGCTAAACAAATTGATCGTGATGTTGAACACAAATAGGACATTATGAATAAACATCCAAGAACACACCATGCAGCAGGGACTAGGGAGTGTGCTTTACTTTCTATTAAGGAAATATATTAATATTAAGTATATACCATAGAGATCAAATCTCTACAACAACAAAACATCGAGAATAATCTAGACATCCAAAATACACACAACCAAAATGGAAAAACAACTTAAAAAGAAAGTGACCGCGCCGAAACTATCAGAGAGGCTCGCAACAACATAAACAAACCACCACTATTGACTACACATAGAGTGGGTTCTCCAAAACGATGCCTCACAAAAGGTAACAATGCACAATTGTTGTCGTTGCCATGGGATCGCAAAGGTCTGAACATGAGTTTCCAACTTTAAGAGGTCCGATCGACAGACAATGCCTTTAACAAGAAAACAACTATAGAGTCGTCATTGCTAGATACAATCAGTAGAAATTATACCTATTATTTTCACCTTGCAAGCTGAGACGTGGAGCTCAAAGAGCACCACCAAGAGCAGGGTCGGTTCTGGCCCTAGGCGACCATGGGCAGCGCCCATGGCACCGCATGGGAGGGGGCCCATCAGTGTGTCTCTCCTCTAGTCCTCTGTACCTTCCCGCAAGAAAATGAGTCTGGAAAAGGGCCAAAGACCCAACGCGATGGAATCACGAAAGGAAACGAGGCTATGGAGGAAAACAAACACATTCAAGCAATGAGACCAGGGAGGGGAACGGCCGAACGCGCCGGAAATCAATGAGGCCAGCGATCGACTCCAACCAAAGATTTGAGCGCCTCCGGCTCGCACTGTCACCCAGTCGCTGGATTCCTAGGCTTCCAGCTCGCCAATGCGCATATCGCCTTCTTCGATCCATCTCTCGTTACTGATTAGATAATTCTGCTTCACCTTATTTGTTTACCGATCAGAAATTTTGTGTTCCTAACTTCCTACCATCATGTGTAAATATTCAGAGAGATGTATTTAATTTCTTCATAATATTAGGTATCACAATGACGAAAGAGAAACATATGATCCATGATGGATCACAAAGAGGTGCTTTAAATACGTATTTCAAAGGCAAGAATATGATCCCAAACAAGATGATGATCAAAGTTGATGATTTGCAGCCTTTGCTCGGAATGGTAATGAGCAAGATCATTCTATCTTATCTATATATGATCTCAAAACATATTTTAGTGGCCTCTTTCGTCGCCTCGCCCAAGAGCCACGCGAAAGATAGTGCCGGCCCTGACCAAGAGCGAAGTCATATCGTCATCTCCACTTGACTACCTGCTGCAATTCGCTAATCATCCGACTCACATTTACCACGTGCCGGTTCGGCAACCGCATGCACAGAATGGTGAACGGTCTAAATGAAGCATCGGCCCCGTTACAAGCATGATTTCGTAGCCATAACTGAGAGCAGTTCAATGGACTAAGAATATATGAAAAAGTCTATTTTAAACCTTGAACTCGTAGTCCTTCGACGATCTGAACCCTGAACTCCAAATCCATGTCGTTTGTACCCTGAACTATATAATCCCGGTCTAAATCAAACCTTATACCTGTTTGGTAGACTGGGAAAAGAGTGATCCCGGCCGGGAATGTCTGCTGTCTCACTGAATAGATGGGTCCACATGTCATATTCATCTCTATTCCTATCAATCTCCCCCAAATCCAAAAAAAAAAGAACACGCAGTCCACACGGATCGACCTGCTGCATGGGGAGGGGAAGGGGGGCAACGTTCGACGATGGCCGGACTTGGGCGTTGATCCCGTCATCTACGGCCAGAGCTCGCAGTCCACCGCTTCTGCTTCGTTAGGCTTGGCAGGCTACTGCTCGCAGACCGACGACGGCGTTGCGTCGCAGCTGCTCGCACGCGGGGAATGAGGGTGTGGTGGCGCCAGTGTTGCTCGCCAACCGTCGCCGCTGCTCGGGCTCGGGAACGAGGGCGCTGCTCCTCCGGTGCTGCTCGCCATCCGCCTCGGCTGCTCGGGCTCGGCAACGAGTGCGCCGCTCCGCGTTTCTGCCTGCCGACCGCCGCCGCTGCTCCGCGTCCTGGCCCCCACGTGCTCCCGCTCCTGGAGCTCCGCCACGCCGGCGCAACCGTCTCCGCGGTCATTTTTTTAGCGAGAGGGCATCAGCGTTGGAAGTTGCCTGCTGTGTGGCGTTGTCAAGGATCTGAGCTGCATCCCCCTTACAGATTTTTTCGGAAGAAGATTCCCCTAAAAAATTGAGGAAGAAGATAAATATGACATGTGGGCTGATTTTGTCAGTGAGTGTAGCTGTTTATAATTATATTTTTCTTTTCTGAAAAGCAGGTGCAAGGTTTGATTTAGACCGGGATTGTATAGTTCAGGGTACAAACGACAAGGATTTAAAATTCAGGGTTCATATCGCCGAACCACTACAAATTCAAGGTTTAAAATAGACTTTTTCCAAGAATATAACAAGTTGTCAATGTGGTATCCCCATGCATCGATCAAGAATTCGTTCGTTCTTTTCCGACGGTACAAACGCACCATCAATTCCATCCATCGGTCAGGAACGGTAACGCGATCGAGGGGCACGGGCAAAAGCGGCCGAGGATGAGGTCGATGTCCGAGAGAGGAATCGTTTTGCTTGCCGGGTTGACAGGGAGGCATGCCTCAACACGGTCCTCCCTTTTAGCTCGGCCCTGACCGAACCAGATATATGCGCGCCTTTTGTTTGACCGTGGCATCAATCTGCACCAAGGAAGGAATGTACGTCCGTCGTCTTCCTCGGTTACGGCCGGATGGATAGACCATAGCGCGCGATGATGCCCAAGCTTTGGTTTGTTCCATGCATTATGGCACGCAAGTAGCTACGGCAGCAGTAGCTAGTCTTTTTGGAGGTCACTGATTGAGAGGAGAATCCTGATCCATAGAATCCGGTTGCAATGGATTTCCGCGTTTGGGTCGATCCATCGATCGTACGTCCTTGATGCACGCACGTACAGTCTCTTCGCAGAGTTTTTTTTTTTTTGAAAAATCAGACTATCTGACGAAAATAATACATCATTTGGTCCTATATTCGGCACCAACTAGGAGTTGAAATTGTGCAGCTCGATGGCAAGCATCTCGATCTGGTGCTAGAGGGATGCCACAGCCATGCTCTTTGGCGCCGGCTAGAGAAACAATCTCATGTCGAATTTCCTTGGCGTCGAGTAAAATTTTGTTTGCGCCAACCTGCAGAAATTCACTTCAATACTCGTTGGCACTGAAGTTAAGGGCCAGATTGCCTAATAGTTTTGCCGGGGGTCAGATGAGTCATTAATTTTGGTTAAGGGTCAGATTTGTCAACAAAGTACCATCGAGTGAGTGCCCTTTCCACTTTCGTTTTTACATCTTCAAAACGAATTACGAATACAAATGTTGTTGAAAACGAAAACGAATGTGAATCACACCTTATTCAAATATGGAAGCGGGTCGGGTGTTTTCTTTATTCAAAACTGATACACATATAATAAAATAGCAGACTAGTTTTACAACTAATCAACTGTAGAATGATAAAAAAGATAAATTTTAGTAGTTTTTAGTTCATTAACAGAGAACTAGAATTGACCACTTTATTTGTTCTTTTAGGTTTGTAATTAACATATAGGCCTAGGATTACTATAATCGGCTAACATAATTTTACTTAGATACGGATATATTCATTACCATTTTTCACATTCGCTTCAAAATTCAATACCACATTTGTATTTGTATTTGTGAAATGAATCCGAATGCTTACCCCTTCCATTTTCATGTTTGCCCGAATTTGAACATTTTCACATTAATCTTTAGTTTCAAATACAAATGTTGGATAATTTGGATTATCCACTATCAGTTTCCACCTCTAGCTAGGTTTATGTATGCACTGAGATACGGCACACTAATTAGTTTTTCACTATCCCACCACGTACGAGAGAAAGCTACTTTGAGTGGGGTTTGGAGAGCCTTCTCGTTGAGGTTGTGTGAAAAATGCAGCAAAGCTATGGACGGGAATGACCACTTGAAGGCAAGCGATATGTGGACACGACGATCACACTTCAAAAGCGGTAGTCGTTGGAGGCTTTTACGAGTCCCGTTTTTTCTTCGGTGCTATGCTCCTTTGTAGCATGTCAAACTTGAGGAATTGCACAGCACTTTCCTTGTGATAGCGTAGCATCTCTTGCGGGAAACGGGAAAACATCTAGGATTGATGAATGTGTCATGATATAGAAGGTTTAACACGATGATTTTCTGTCTGTCTACTACAACAAGCTCTATTACGATAAATTTTGCCTGAATTCGGTGATGTAGGATTGAGAACGGCGGCGCGCCTTCGGCTCGTGCTAGTATATATAGTCGTCGCTAGGTATCCAAGAACCTATTTGTAATTTTTATTATTTTTTTGGTTATTTATACTACATTTAATGGTTATTGATAGATTGGTGAAATTTTTGCAAAAATAAAGAATGTGTCGTGGTACTATGTGAGCACTGAGAAGTACTTAATGAGCATGGTTTAAGTTAATAATCCGTAACTTGGACCAGCAATGCCGCAAACAAAAGAAAAAATTGTGGAATTGACATTGACAGTGATCAGAGTGAGAATTATGCTGAGAACCAATCTAAGGTTGGGTGGTTAGGAGGGTGGTTGTACCCCCAGCCCACCAGAGTTCGAACTCTAGGTTTGACATCTGTATCATAAAGGCGGAATATTCATTCAGTGGGAGGCGACGTTTCCGTCGACAGCGAGGCGTCTGTGGTGCTTTCGTCAATTTCAAGATACAATCCGTCGGCTTAGTCTTTCGAAGGTGTTCATGGGGGTAGGGTGTGCGTGAGTGCGTTTATATGGGTGAGTGCATGCGCGTGTATGTAAACGTCTGCGTTTGTACCGTGTTTCTCAAAAAAAAAAGAGTGAGACTTATGCTATATACGCCGGTCTAAAGGCTGAACTTATAGTGTTGTCTGTTCTCCTTGATAGTTGACAGATAAAATGCAGTACTACTACTACTCTACGTCCGTGTACGTAAATACAGCATCGTTTTCCATTAGTCATGGAATCTGCAGAAAGGTAATGCCAAGTAGAAGTTGACTGTCACGGAACCTTCCAGCTGGTAAATGAAACTTTCTATGACGAGAATCGGAAAAGGCTCAAGAAGTCAAAATTATTTATACTCGCAGTACAAGTGTTATCCTGACTATATTCGACGGTGATTGATAGCGAAATTATTTTTGCTGACCAAAGCAAAAAAAAACTATCTGATAAAAACGCCAGGATTAACTACATGCTTTAGTAGTAAGTATGAACTTCGTATATGGTGTCATTTATTGTACGTCAAAATGGACAAAACTTTTCAGCATGGTTTTGGTGATGTTTTTCGGCGATCCCTATTCACCGCTTATTGCGGGATGTAACTAGGGCGCCGCACAGGGGCGAGCTAGGTTGGCCAGCCTGTTACTCATGTGCTTCAGGTTTTTTCCTGGTTCGTCTGTCCGGTTTATTTTTTTTGTTTTTTCCCTTTTCAGTTGCTTTCTCTGTCTGTTTCTGTTGGTTTTTTCGTTGGTTTTCATTTTTCAATGGTTTTCGGGCGGTTTTTCTTAAAAAATTAAACCATTTTTCTAACATTTTAAATTTTGAACATTTTTTACTCTTGAACTATTTTGGAATTTGAACATTTTTTATTTTTGAACCTTTTTCATTTTTAGCGTTTTATACTTTTCAACTTTTTCGAATTTAAATTTTTTTAAGTTTAAACAATTTTCAAAATTGAACAGTTTCAAAGAAATGTTCATGTGTTAAAAAATAACTTTCACAGATTAAAAAATATACTATATTTTTCATTTTAAAATTTGTTCATGTAATGAAAAAAAATGTTCATGAGGTTAAGAATTATTTTATAGAGATAGTTCACGAAATGAAAAAAGCTCATGGAAAAAAGAAGTTCATGCATATGAAATAATGTTCATGGGGTAAAAAAATTGTTACATGAAATACGTTCGCAAAATGAAAAATGTTCGCGGAATCATAAAAATAGTTCATATGTATACGAAAAAAAATGTTCACGGTTTTTAAAATATTCATAGGTTCAAAAAATGCGTTCATTAATTTTCAAAGAAGAGTCCATAATTTTGAAAATTGTTCACGTGCTCGATAAATTGTCTAAGATATCAAAATATATGTTTATGGATTAAAAAAACATGTTTTTCATACTTAAAATATGTTCAATTAGTTTCTATAATGTTCACGAGATTCAAAAATTGTTCATGGGTTTGAAAAATATGTTCGTGAACTCTTAAACTTTTAAGGATTAAAAAAAAAATGTTCATGCAACTTGATCAAAATTTTCAAAAGGATAAAAAAAATTATATTCATGGATTAAACAAAAAGTCCAAAGGTTCCGAAACATTTTCACGAGTTTTGAAAAATTGTTCATGTGTTTTAAGAAAATGTTTGGAGATTCAAATTTTATGTTCAATAATGTATTATTTGTACTGCTCCATTTGAGAAGCCAAAAAAATCAGGGAATCAGCGGTGGCTTCATTAGGCACAGCGTGACATGCAAGTCCGTGGGAGATAATCCGTTTATTGCAAATTACATTGACTGGGCTTGTGGCAGCGGGAGGCACAGCAAGGCATGACGCACGTCATTGTAGTCAACAAAGCTCGCCTGTTTCTAGAGAAAATGTCGGAGCATGGAGAGGCAGCGGACGCGCGCGATTGTGCGAAAATGTACAATACCTGAAACAGCACCGAAACAGTGGAACACAGTAATATGGGCCGAGCCCATTTGTCCCAGGGGTACGAGGTGACTCGCGAAACTGCCGCTAAAGGCGGCATATAGGGGCTCCCATGTTTTTCTGCAGTGCCTTCGAGGCTTGAACCCCAAACTGGACAGTGCCGGTGTCCAAAATAAATCCCAACCTGTGGATTTTCTCTTCCCTTCAAGGCTGCCAGAAGTTGGAAGATATTAGGCCCAACAAGAATCCATTAGAATTTAGGCCGAATGATTGGGGCACCGAATTGGATACCGATGCCCATATGCACACCCTGGGACCATCTCTGATCTGATGCCGGTCTGAAGACTGAATTTCACAACCGGCCCAACAATGTAGCTGTTTAGGTTATTGGGCCAGTTTTTTCATCGGCTAGTAGGATATTGAAAATGTAAAAAAATGGCAAGAACTGAATGATGGCTAGCTTATTCATAGCTGGAAAAAATACCCCAGTTTTTTTTTGAACATTACATATTAGGTGTATACCACAATTTTCAAAAAAAATAATGAAAATCTGCATGATTTTATACTCAATGAATGGTTATAATAACATGCGAAGTACACCACAGGAACAATTTATGTGATTTCAAATCCTACGAACCGAACAAGCTCTAAAGGAATAATTCCTAAGCAACTGAATCCTCTCATATGGAATACTCTTGAAGTAAATAGTCTCTTTAATAATTCTATAATTTGTCATATGCACCATCACAGAAAAATCAGGGGCTTCTTACAAAGAGTTTATGTGTATGTTAGATTTCCTATTAAATGTAGTACTCCCTCCAAATTTACTCAAATATAAGACATTTTTCATGAGATGGAGGGAGTAAAAGGTATTCCTTAAGGAAAAAATCCAACTGGATTCAATCCTACAAATTAAACAAACAACCACCATAGAAAAATTCGTAAGGATTTTGAATCCTCCAACTTCCTATAAAGATCTTCAGAATAAAAGAGGCCGTAAGACTTGGTTCGAAACTTGAACTTCATTATATCTCTTCGATGCAGTGGGTGGAGGTCTCAGTCTCCTTTTTTTTTAAAGGCTTCAAGCTGAAAGTGAGGCTCACTTAATTTTGGGTATTCACAAGATTCGAGCTAACAATTTTCTTAAACTATTAAGTCAAAACTGCATTTTGCAAGCGGAAAAGTGAAGCACTCGAGCTGAGTTGTGCATTCCACCATCTAGCTCAACCGGTGCTGTTCACAAGAAAGAATGTACTTCCTCTGTTCCATAATAAGTGTCGTGATTTTAGTTTGAATATGTGCAAATTTAAACTAAAACATTAACACTTAATATGGATCGGAGCGATTTTTATTTATCCGCACAATATGAATAGCTCAATCAACTTAGCAATAGTTATTTCGTAGTAGGCTTTCTATAGTAGTCTTATCAAAATCTTCTCGTCATTTTGTAGTCACGGTGCCTGAATCGACCAGAACCAAAAGCGTCTTTCGTTCTATATTCTATGTTGTAGTTTTAGTTCAAATTTAAACTATAGTCATGACAAGAAAAACCGTTATATATTTTTTAAATGAGGCAAGACTTGTTATTTTCATTAATAGAGAAAAATAGTTAGCCGGTTTACTAAGCGGAAAACCGGCTAAAAACGGGTACAACCACCCATGCTGACCGTCATGGAACACGGCCGTGGCAAGGGCACACAGCCACCCTGGCAACCCACCGAAGCGAAGATCATCGTCAAGGTTGCACACCGGCGTCATTGTCATTACTCCGCACTCCGGAGACTCCGACTTCCCCGAAAAGCGACCACCAACAAAGACCTTGCCGAAGCGGCACCGCGAGGCTCAAGTCGGCCAAAGCCAAACAGGTGGCTCCGCGTGTAGGAGAAAACAGCTCCGACTCGGATGACGAGCTCCGGAGAGGGGATGCGCGAGACCCGCGCTGAAGCAGACCTTCACCTGGACCACCCCTTGCAAGTCATCGTACATCGCCCAGGAGAAGACCCTTGAAGAACATGGCAGCTCCAACTCCGCAGCAACGAAAGACCAACCTGGAGGAAACTCGGACACGTCGGACCAAGCCAACTAACAAGGTCTATCCGCGACCAAACCATCACTCTTCACATCCATCGTTGGCACAAAAGCCGCCACACGGAACACCCGCATCGCCGGTTGGACACCAGCCAACCGCGATGATGTGTGCTCCATCCCAATGGAAGTGCATATGAGATCGAGGTCTTCTAGACGACGCTGATACGTCTCAAACGTATCTATAATTTTTGATGCTCCATGCTTGTTTTACATCAATTCATATATGTTTTGCTCATACTTCGTTGCACTTTTATACATTTTCCGACACTAACCTATTAACAAGATGACACAATGCCAGTTCCCTATTTTATGTTGTTTTGTATTTCAGAAAAGTTGTACAGGAAATATTCTCAGAATTGGACGAAACAAAAGCCGGAGTCAATATTTTTCCGTAACAAACACAGAGTCCAGAGGGGAGTCGAAGAAAGGTAGCAGGGTGGCTAGACCAGCCCTAGGCGCGGCATGGCCCTGGCCCGCACCTAGGGGTGGTGTGGGCCCCCTGGCCTCCACCGACATCGCCTCTACGCCTATTTAATCACGATCACGAGAAAACCCTGAACACCCGAGCCTCCATCAACGAAAAGTTCCGTCGCGGCCGCCATTGCCGAACCCATCACGGGAGGGTTCTGAAGCTCTTCCCGGCACCCTGCCGGAGGGGGAAATCATCGTCAGAGGCATCTACATCACCATGCCCGCCTCCGAAGTGATGCGTGAGTAGTTCATCCCTGGACTATGGGTCCATAGCAGTAGCTAGATGGTTTTCTTCTCCAATTTGTGCCTAATGTTTAGATCTTGTGAGCTATCCTACATGATCAAGATCATCCTTATGTAATGCTACATGTTGTGCTTGCTGGGATCCGATGAATATTGTATACTATGTTGAGGTCGATTATATATTCATGTCATATGTTATTTGTGATCTTGCATGCTCTCCGTTGCTAGTAGATACTCTGGCCAAGTAGATGCTTGTGACTCCAAAAGGGATATTTATACTCGATAGTAGGTTCATGCCTCTAGTTTTCTGGAAGTGCGACAATAACTTCTAAGATTGTAGATGTGATGTTGCTACTAGAGAGAAAACAATAATGTTTTATCTAAGGGTAATTGTATTGTTTACTTTACACACATTTCTTAATGCGATAATGTGTTGCTTGCAACTTAATACTGGAAGGGGTTCGGACGATAACCGGAAGGTGGATTATTAGTCATTGATAACGCGTGAAGCACACGTCCGTTGGGAACCCCAAGAGGAAGGTGTGATGCGTACAACAACAAGTTTTCCCTCAGTAAGAAACCAAGGTTATCGAACCAGTAGGAGATGAAGGCCACGTGAAGGTTGTTGGTGAAGGAGTGTAGTGCGGCACAACACCAGGGATTCCGGCGCCAACGTGGAACTTTTCTCGTATCGTGGCTCCCGGTGATAGGGTTTTTGCGACGGAGAGATTATATAGGCGAAGGGGCAGAGTCGAGGGACGCTCGAGGGGCCCACCCCATAAGGCAGCGCGACCAGGGGTGGGGCCGCGCCCCCCTGTGGTGTGGCCGCCTCGTCGCCCCTCTTCGTCTCCTCTTCGAACTTCTGGAAGGCTCCGTGGAAAATAAGACTGTGGGCTTTTGTTTCGTCCAATTCCGAGAATATTTCTTGTGTAGGATTTCTGAAACCAAAAACAGCAGAAAACAGGAACTTGCGCTTCGGCATCTTGTTAATAGGTTAGTGCCGGAAAATGCATCAAAATGATGTAAAGTGTATATAAAACATGTGAGTATTGTCATATAACTAGCATGGAACATAAGAAATTATAGATACGTTTGAGACGTATCAAGCATCCCCAAGCTTAGTTCCTACTCGCCCTCGAGTAGGTAAACGATAACAAGGATAATTTCTGAAGTGACATGCTACTATCATAATCTTGATCAATACTATTGTAAAACATATGAGATGAATGAAGTGATTCAAAGCAATGGTAAAGATAATGACTAAACAACTGAATCATATAGCAAAGACTTTTCATGAATAGTACTTTCAAGACAAGTATCAATAAGTCTTGCATACGAGTTAACTCATAAAGCAATAGATTCTTAATAGAAGGTTTTGAAGCAACACAAAGGAAGATTTAAGTTTCAGCAGTTGCTTTCAACTTTCAACATGTATATCTCATGGATAATTGTCAACACAAAGTAATATTGAAAGATCGAGATGTCGCCTAGAGGGGGGGGGGGTGAATAGGCAATTACAAACTCTTGCGGATTTGTCTTGTAAGAACGCGGAATTAAACTAACGTTTAGTTTACAAGCACAAACCCTAAATATGCTAAGCTCAACTAAGTGTAACAATGACAACTAGAGGTAAGCAAGATAGGCACAAGATATATGTAGCACAAGTGATAGCAAGATATATGTACTTCAAGCACGATGGCTATCACAAGGAAAGAGAGCTCGGGTATAGAAATAACCAAGGCACGCGGAGACGAGGATGTATTCCCGTGTTCCCTTCCTTTGCAAGAAGGTACGTCACGTTTGGAGGAGTGGAGGTCCCACGAAGGATTCCCCGCGCCACGAAGGCTCACCCTATTCTCCGAACCATACCCACGAAGGATAATGGCCCTTTCCTTATGGTTAGCTTTTCCTCCGCTCCGGAGATGGCAAGCTCCACAACCACTTCACAAGCTCCACGAAGGAGAAGCCCGGGCCTCTTCACAATCTTCTTGAAGAGATCACCGGAGCACCAACCGCCAAGCCAACTAGGAGGTTTCCCTCCAAGAGTAACAAGCTCACGGTCTCTCACTCGAACTAATCGTGGTGGAGAGCTCAACACTATGCAATGATGCAAAGCAAGAACACTAGAGGTGTTCAAGTCCTTCACTCTCAAATCCCACCCAAGCAACAAATGCTAAGATGAGATTGGAGAGGAAGAACAATGGGGAAAGTCAACAAAAGACTCCAAGATCTAGATCCCAAGAGTTCCCCTCACTTAGAGAAGAAATGGATTGGTGGAAGTGTAGATCTAGATCTCCTCTCTTAGATCCCTCAAGAATTAGCAAGAATTAAGGGAGGAATCAAAGGGGAGAGCAAGTTGTTCCAAGAGCAACAATGGAGGTGAAGAAAGGGGAAGAACTAACTCAGCCCAAGGTGGAAGAAGGGCTATTTATAGCCCAAGAGAAAATATAACCGTTGGGAAAAAGTTGGGCTGAGTCAACCATCGAGGAGGCCGGTCAACCGAGCCTAGGGCCGGGCCATCCGGTCCAGGGCCCGGTCAGACCGGACCAGCCGGTCCAAACCGGTCGGCAAGCCAGACCCCGACCGGGGTCACTTTGCGTCGTCCAGGAGCCCATCCGGTTGGCGCCCGGTTGGCGACCGGTCGACCGGTCGGCACGCCGGCCAGGCCGGTTGGTAGGCCGGCTGACCGGGCGGCAGGCCGGAGCCAGCCCGGCGCACGGTCCGGCCGACCGGGTCCCTGACCGGGTGAGCAGGAAAACATGCTATACAAAAACTGTGATAACTTTTGTGTCCGGACCCCGATTGTCATGAAACCAATTTTGTTGGAAATATGGAGACTCCTCACAGAACTTTTTAGATGATTTTAGAGAGGGAGTCTCCCACCGTTAAGAAACGGTGAAGACGTCCAAACTCGAAAACGCAATAGAAGATGCATGCGGATTCCGTTTTCGATGAACTTGGGCTTGTTGTAAAGCTAGCAACAAGCTCAAGAACCTCACACAGAGAAACACCAAGAAGCAATAGGTATATGCAAAGTATGCAAAGGATTGAGCTCCCTAAGACAATGCGATCAAGTTACCCAACCGAAAGCCCCTCTTGATAGTGCGGCTATCTATCCTATAATCCGGTCTCCCAACAACCACCTTGAGACCGGTAAAAGGAAAACCTAGCAAGGCCATACCTTTGCCTTGCGCATCCCGCTTGATCTTGATGATAGCTCTTCAAGCTCCACTCAAGCCGGAATGCCTCACTTGATCATCGTCGCTTCGTGAAGACTCACAAATGCTCCCACATACACCATGATGGGAAAGCTCTATTGATGCACATCTTCACATGTCCATTATCACCAAATGGACGGCAAGCTTCAAGCATGTGATCCACTTGAGATGCTCATCTTGAACTTGCCCGACTTAACCTTGTACCTTCTCATACTCTCATAAGATAGAGCATGGCTAATATTGAGTTCCACATAAGAACTCCATCTTCATTTCTTCTTCTTGATCATATCACATATGTATCTTCAAATCGATGATCTTGATGCCAATACACAAGGTATATCTTTATCTTTATGGCATCCATACTTGAATCCAACACATGGAGAGCAAGTAGTACCTATGGAATATTCCTTCATATAAACTCAATGAAAACATTAGTCCATAGGGGTTGTCATTAATTACCAAAACCACACATAGGGGCAATATACCCTTACAAATATGATGAGTGCAAATAAGCAAGTATGTAAGAATCAATGCACACAGTTGACACAAGTGTTTGCTTCTAAGATGGAAAGAAGTAGGTAAACTGACTCAACATAAAGTAAAAGAAAGGCCCTTCGCAGATGGAAGCAGGGATTACTCATGTGCTAGAGCTTTTTATTTTGAAAACATGGAAACAATTTTGTCAACGGTAGTAATAATTCATATGTGTTATGCATAAAACTTCCTATAAGTTGCAAGCCTCATGCATCGAATACCAATAGTGCCCGCACGTTGTCCTAGTTAGCTTGGATTTCCATGGATTATCATTGCATTACATATGTTTCAACCAAGTATCACAAAGGGGTACCTCTATGCCACCTGTACAAAGGTCCAAGGAGATAGATCGCATTTGATTTCTCAATTTTGATAGATCTCAACTTGAGGACATCCATACCGGGACAACATAGAAAACAGATAATGGACTCCTCTTTAATGCTTAAGCATTCAACAACATATAATATACTCATAAGAGATTGAGGATTAATGTCCAAGCTGAAACTTCCACCATGATACATGGCTTTGGTTGGTGGCCCAATGTTCTTCTCTAACAATATGCATACTCAAACCATTTAACTCATGGAAAATCTCCCTTACTTCAGACAAGACGAACATGCATAGCAACTCACATGATATTCAACAAAGGTGTAACAGGTTGATGGCGTCCCCAGAAACATGGTTATCGCTCAACAAGCAACTTATAAGAAATAAGATACATAAGCGACATATTCATCACCACAATAGTTTTTTAGGCTACTTTCCCATGAGCTATGTATTGCAAAGACAAGGAATGAAATTTTAAAGGTAGCACGCAAGTAATTTACTTTGGAATGGCAGAAAAATACCACATAGTAGGTAGTTATGGTGGACACAAATGGCATAAGTTTTGGCTCAAGGTTTTGGATGCACGAGAAGCATTCCCTCTCAGTACAAGGCTTGGGCTAGCAAGGTTGTTTGAAGCAAACACAAGTATGAACCGGTACAGCAAAACTTACATAAGAACATATTGCAAGCATTATAAGACTCTACACTATCTTCCTTGTTGTTCAAACACTTTTACCAGAAAATATCTAGACTTTAGAGAGACCAATCATGCAAACCAAATTTCAACAAGCTCTATGGTAGTTCTCCATTAATAGGTTTAAACCACATGATGCAAGAGCTTAAACATGATCTACTTGAGAACTCAAAACAATTGCCAAGTATCAAATTATTCAAGACAATATACCAATTACCACATGAAGCATTTTCTCGTTTCCAACCAAATAGCAATAAACGAAGCGACTTTCAACTTCGCCATGAACATTAAAAGTAAAGCTAAGAACACCAGTGTTCAATATGAAAAAGCGGAGCGTGTCTTTCTCCCACACAAGGAATGCTAGGATCCGAATTTATTCAAACAAAAACAAAAATAAAAGCACACAGACGCTCCAAGTAAAGCACATAAGATGTGACGGAATAAAAATATAGTTTAACTAGAAGTGACCTGATAAGTTGTTGATGGAGAAGGGGATGCCTTGGGCATCCCCAAGCTTAGATGCTTGAGTCTTCGTGAAATATGCAGGGATGAACCACGGGGGCATCCCCAAGCTTAGACTTTTCACTCTTCTTGATCATATCATATCATCCTCCTCTCTTGACCCTTGAAAACTTCCTTCACACCAGACTCAAAACAATCTCATTAGAGAGTTAGAGCATAATCAAAAATTCACAATTTCAGAGAGGACACAATCATTCCCAACACTTCTGGACATTACCCAAGGCTACTGAAAGTTAATGGAGCAAATAAATCCACTTAACACAGTAAAAGAGGCAATGCGAAATAAAAGGCAGAATCTGTCAAAACAGAACAGTCCGTAAAGACGAATTTTTTCGAGGCACTTAACATGGTCAGATGAAGAAGCTCAAATTGAATGAAAGTTGCGTACATATCTGAGGAACACACATGAATTTTTGCAGAATTTTTAGGTTCTCCTACAGAGATATCTATTCAAATTCGTGACAGCTAAAAATCTGTTTCTACGCAGAAATCCAAATCTAGTATCAACCTTCTATCAAAGACTTTACTTGGCACAACAATGCAATAAAGTAAAGATACAAAGGTATTGCTACAGTAGTAACAAGCACCTTGACTCAAATATAAAACAAAAATTGCAGAAATAAAATAATGGGTTGTCTCCCATAAGCGTTTTTCTTTAACGCCTTTCAGCTAGGCGCAGAAAGTGTAAATCAAGTAACATCAAGAGAAGAAGCATCAACATCATAATTTGTTCTAATAATAGAATCAAAGGCAACTTAATTCTCTTTCTAGGGAAGTGTTCCATACCTTTCTTAAGAGGGAATTGATATTTAATATTTCCTTCCTTCATATCAATAATAGCACCAACAGTTCGAATAAAGGGTCTTCCCAAAATAATAGAACAAGATGCATTGCATTCAATATCCAAGACAACAAAATCAACGGGGACAATGTTATTGTTAACCGTAATGTGAACATTATCAATCCTCCCCAAAGTTTTTTTTATAGAATTATCAGCAAGATTAACATCCAAATAACAATATTTCAATGGTGGCAAGTCAAGCATATCATAGAGTTTCTTAGGCATAACAGAAATACTTGCACCAAGATCACATAAAGCATTACAATCAAAATCATTGACCTTCATTTTAATGATGGGCTCCCAACCATCTTCCAACTTCCTAGGAATAGAAGTTTCAAGTTTTAATTTCTCTTCTCTAGCTTTAATGAGAGCATTTGTAATATGTTTTGTAAAGGCCAAGTTTATAGCACTAGCATTAGGAATTCTAGAAAGTTTTTGCAAGAACTTAATAACTTCAGAGATATGACAATTATCAAAATCAAAACCATTATGATCTAAAGCAATGGGATCATTGTCCCCAATATTCTGAAAAATTTCAGCACTTTTATCACAAACAGTTTCAGGCAGTTTTGCATGCTTTGTATTAGGAGTAGAAACATTGCCAACACCAATTATTTTACCATTGATAGTAGGAGGTTTAGCAACATGTGAAGCATTAACATTACTAGTGGTGGTAATAGTCCAAACTTTAGCTACATTATTTTCTTTAGCAAGTTTTTCTTCTCTTTCCCATCTAGCATGCAATTAATCCATCATTCTAATATTGTCATTAATTCGAACTTGGATAGCGTTTGCTGTAGCAAATGACTTAATATCTTTATCTTCATTAGGCATAACTTTTAATTTTAAAAGATCAACATCAGCAGCAAGACTATCAACCTTAGAAGCAAGAACATCAATTTTACCAAGCTTTTCTTCAACAGATTTGTTAAAAGGAGTTTGTGTACTAATAAATTCTTTAAGCTTGACTTCAAGACCACAGGGTACACTCCTACTATTGTTGTAAGAATTACCATAAGAATTACCATAACCATTACCATTATTAGAAGGATATGGCCTATAGTTGTTGCCAAAATTATTCCTATAAGCATTGTTGTTGAAATTATTATTTTTAATGAAGTTCACATCAACATGCTCTTCTTGAGCAACCAATGAAGCTAAAGGAACATTATTAGGATCAACATTCGATCTACCATTAACAAGCATGGACATAATAACATCAATCTTATCACTCAAAGAAGAGGTTTCTTCAATAGATTTACCTTCTTACCTTGAGGAGTCCTTTCAGTATGCCATTCAGAGTAGTTGATCATCATATCATCAAGAAGCTTTGTTGCAGCACCCAAAGTGATGGACATAAAGGTACCTCCAGCAGCTGAATCCAATAGGTTCCTTGAAGAAAAATTCAATCCTGCATAAAAGGTTTGGATGATCATCCAAGTAGTTAGTCCATGAGTGGGGCAATTCTTTACCAAAGATTTCATTCTTTCCCATGCTTGGGCAACATGTTCATTATCCAATTGCTTAAAATTCGTTATGCTACTTCTCAAAGATATAATTTTAGCAGGAGGATAATATCTACCAATGAAAGCATCTTTACATTTAGTCCATGAATCAATACTATTCTTAGGCAAAGATAGCAACCAATCCTTAGCTCTTCCTCTTAAGGAGAAAGGAACCAATTTCAGTTTTATAATATCCCCATCTACATCCTTATACTTTTGCATTTCACAAAGTTCAACAAAATTATTAAGATGGGCAGCAGCATCATCAGTACTAACACCAGAAAATTGCTCTCTCATAACAAGATTTAGTAAAGCAGGTTCAATTTCATAAAATTCTACTGTAGTAGCAGGTGGAGCAATAGGAGTGCATATAAAATCATTATTATTGGTGCTAGTGAAATCACACAACTTAGTGTTCTCAGGAGTATTCATTTTAACAGTAATAAAGCAAACTGAATTAAATAAAGTAAATGCAAGTAACTAATTTTTTTGTGTTTTTGATATAAAGAAAGCAAACAAAATAGAAAATAAAATAAAGCAAGACAATAAACAAAGTAAAGAGATTGGGTGTGAGAGACTCCCCTTGCAGCGGGTCTTGATCTCCCCGGCAACGGCGCCAGAAAAAAGAGCTTGATAACGCGTGAAGCACACGTCCGTTGGGAACCCCAAGAGGAAGATGTGATGCGTACAGCAGCAAGTTTTCCCTCAGTAAGAAACCAAGGTTATCGAACCAGTAGGAGATGAAAGCCACATGAAGGTTGTTGGTGAAGGAGTGTAGTGCGGCGCAACACCAGGGATTCCGGCGCCAACGTGGAACTTTTCTCGTATCGTGGCTCTCGGTGATAGGGTTTTCGCGACGGAGAGATTATATAGGCGAAGGGGCAGAGTCGGGGAACGCTCGAGGGGCCCACCCCATAAGGCGGCGCGGCCAGGGGTGGGGCCGCGACCCCCTGTGGTGTGGCCGCCTCGTCGCCCCTCTTCGTCTCCTCTTCGGACTTCTGGAAGGCTCCGTGGAAAATAAGACCGTGGGCTTTTGTTTCGTCCAATTCCGAGAATATTTCCTGTGTAGGATTTCTGAAACCAAAAACAGCGAGAAAACGAGAACTGGCGCTTCGGCATCTTGTTAATAGGTTAGTGCCGGAAAATGCATCAAAATGATGTAAAGTGTATATAAAACATGTGAGTATTGTCATATAACTAGCATGGAACATAAGAAATTATAGATACGTTTGAGACGTATCAGTCATAGACGCAGTTGGATTACGGTCTATGTATTATGTTGTAATGCCCAAACGAATATCATAGTAATCATCTTGACATGTATGGTCGATATTCTGTCAATTGCCCAGCTGTAATTTGTTCACTCAGCATGTTATTTATCTTTATGGAGAGATACATCTAGTGAATGGTGGACCCTGGTCCTTTCCTTTACAATGATAAATTCAACCACTGCAATCCTGCTCTATTTACTTAGTATAAGCTATGTTCTCTTTAATTACTGCAAACATCTCCTTCCACTCGATACATTTAATCCTTTGTGTTTAGCGAAACCAGTGAGTTTGACAACCTCACTGTAAGTTGGGGCAAAGTATTTTGGTTGTGTTGTGTGCAGGTTCCACGTTGTTTCTGACACCGGTAGTGTGCCCTCCCAATAGTCAGCTAGCAACATCTTCAGAAGTCACGTCTTTCTCCTACTGGTCGATTAAACATTGGTTTCTTACTGAGGGAAAACTTGCTGTTGTTCTCATCACACCTTCCTCTTGGGGTTCCCAACGGTGTACAACTGCACGCCATCAAGACTTTTTTCTGGCGCCGTTGCCGGGAAAAAAGAGGATTTCTGCAAGGGGGGTCTCTCATCTCCAATCTCTTTACTTTGTTATAGTTTTGCTTAGTTTATTTAATTTTGTTTTGTTTGCTTCATTTTATCAGAAACACGAAAAAATAGTTTCTTTTATAGTTGTCTTTATATCAAAAACACACAAAAAATTAGTTGCTCTTATAGCTGCTATTTCAGTTTTATTTTGCTAAAATGCGTTCTGCTGAAAATACTAAGTTGTGTGACTTTACTAGCACCAACAATAATGATTTTATTTGTACATCTATTGCTTCGCCTACTCCTGAAGCAGCCTTCTATGAAATTAAACCTGCTTTATTAAATCTTGTTATGAAAGAAAAAATTTCTAGTGTTAGTACTGAAGATGCCACTTCTCACCTTAATAATTTTGTTAAACTTTGTGAGATGCAAAAATATAAGGATATAGATGGTGACATTATAATACTGGAATTGTTTCCTTTCTCTTTGAGAGGTAGAGCTAAATATTGGTTGCTATCTTTGCCTAGAAATAGTATTGATTCTTGGGTTAAATGCAAATATGCTTTTATTGGAAAGTATTATCCTCCTGCTAAGATTATATCCTTGAGAAGCGAAATAATTTTTTTAGACAATTTGATAATGAACATGTTGCTCAAGCTTGGGAAAGAATGAAATCTTTGGTAAAGAATTGTCCCACTCATGGACAGACTACTTGGATGATCATCCAAACTTTTATGCAGGACTAAAATTTTCTTCAAGAAATCTCCTGGATTCAGCTGCTGGAGGTACCTTTATGTCCATTACTTTGGGGGTGCAACAAAATTACTTGATGATATGATGATAAATTATTCTGAATGGCACACCGAGAGATCTCCACAAGGTAAGATTGTAAATTCTATTGAAGAATTCTCCTCTTTGAGTGATAAGATTGATACTATTATGTCTACGTTTGTTAATTAAAGCACATGCATGTTGATGCAAGTAATATTCCGTTAGCTTCTTTGGTTGCTCATAAGAGCATGTTGATGTGAATTTCATTAAAAGCAACAACTTCAACAACAATGCTTATAGGAATAATTTTGGTAGCAACAATTATAGGCCATATCCTTCTAATAATGGTAATGCTTATGGCAATTCTTATGGTAATTCCTACAGCAATAATAAAAGTGCGCCCTCTGATCTTGAAGTCATGCTAAATAACTTTATTAGTAAACAAACTGCTTTCAATAAAACTGTTGAGAAAAAACTTGGCAAACTTGATGGTCTTGATTCTAAAGTTGATATCCTTGCTCATGATGTTGAATTTATTAAATCAAAAGTGTTGCCTCGTGATGTTAAAGAAAGTAAAACTTTGAATGACATTCAAGTTAGAATTGATAAAAATATTAGGATGTTGGCAGAATTGCATGCTAGGTGGGAAAGAGAAGATGAAATTGCTAGAAATAATAATTTAACTAAAATTTGTACCATCACCACCACCAGTAGTAATGAAGTCTCAAATGCTAGCCACTCTCCTACTATTAATGGTAAAGTAAATGGTGTAGGAAAAGTACCCGCTCCTTCTACAAAATTGTCTAGAACACCTGAAACTGCTCCTGATAAGTGTGTTAAAAAATTCGGAGTATGGGAGACAAGAGTCCTTTCACCTTTGATAATAATGACTTTGATTTTGATGATTGCAATATCTCTGAAGTAATTAAGTTCCAACAAAATCTTTCTAAAAGTCCTAATGCTAGTGCTATAAATATGGCTTTTACAAAGCACATTACAAATGCTCTTATGCAAATTAGAGAGGAGAAATTAAAACGTGAAGCTTCTATTCCTAAAAATTTAGAAGATGGCTGGGAGCTCATCATTAAGATGAAAATAGATGTCTTTGATTGCAATCCTTTATGTGATCTTGGTTCAAGTATTTATGTTATGCCTAGAAAAATCTATGATATGCTTAAATTGCTATCGTTGGAACAATGTTATTTGGATATTCATCTTGTTGATATTGCTGCAAAGAAACCTTTGGGGAGAGTTGATAATGTTCTTATTATGGTTAACAATAACTTTGTCCCCGTTGATTTTGTTGTTCTGAATATTGAATGCAATGCTTAGAACTGTTGGTGCTGCTATTGATATGAAAGATGGGATTATTAAATATCAATTCTCACTCACGAAAGGTATGGAACACTTCCCTCAGAAAAGAAAGAAGTCACCTTATGACTCTATTATTAGGACAAATTATGATATTGATGCTTCTTCCCTTGATAATACTTGATGCTCGCTCTTTTTCTGCGCCTAGCTGAAAGGCGTTAAAGAAAAGCACTCTTGGGAGATAACCAATATTTTATTTCTATAATTTTTCTTTTTGTTGAGTCTTGGAAGTTATTACCTCTGTAATAAAATCTCCTTATCATCTTTATTTAGTTTGTGTGCCAAGAATAGCCTCTAAAAGGAAGAAAGTAAGATTTGGGGAAGTTATTATTCTGAAAACAGATTCAGTGCTGTCACCGTAAAAATTCATATAAGTAGCTAGAGCGGAATTTTGAGATGCCATTTTTTATGCATACACTGCAGGTTATTATCTAACTGTCCTTAGTTTACCACTTTTCGAGATGAGCAACAGAAGATTTTCGGATAAATCGATCTTTACCCGTTGTTCTGTTTTGATAGATTTCTGCCACTATTTGCATTTGCCTCTTAAATCTCTTTTATTTTTTAGTTCTTTTGATCAAAGAGCTTTTAAAATGTTGCTACAGTAGATAATGCTTTAATAGATGTTTGATATATGTTATAACTGAACTCAAGTGGATTTGTTTATTTTGATTGTACTAATGCTACTAATAAAGAATTTTGTGAAGTTTTATATGAAGGGAGTTTTCAAGTGTAGGGAGAGAAGAATGATGTGATGAGATGAAGAATGGACAAAAGCTCAAACTCGGGGATGCCCCTGCACCCCAAGAAATATCCAAGAGGTACAAGCTTCAAAGCTTGGGGATGCCTTGGGCATCCCCTCTTCATGAACAAAGCAACATGTCATCTTTCTATGTGCTATATGTTTATTGCTTCATACGCTATGTGTTGTTCTTGGAGCGTCTTTATTTTTGTTTTTTTTGTTTGTTGTAGCATATGTTGGATCCCGACACATTTTTTTTGGAGAAAGACCCGCTCCATTTTAATTGCATAGAACGCTCTAGTTTTCGATGTTATTGTTCTGCGAGTGTTCTAGTTTTCTAGTACTGCGTTTAGCTCTTGTCGAGGGTACTCCTCGGCAATGCCCTCCGTTTGGGGCTTAGGGTAGATGGAATCCTGTAGGCTGACACGAGACATCGATTATCAAACAAGCGGGGGAAGCGATTTACCTAGGTTCGGGGCCCTCGGTGAGGTAAAACCCTTACGTCATGCCTGTCTGATCTTGATTATGAAAATATTGGGTTACAATGGGGTGCCGAAGGTTTCGGCTGTGATCTCGTCGAGAGGCTAAGTTCTGCAGGGACCTAGCTCTAGACTTATGGTGGCTAAGATTGCTAATATTGCGCGTGTGTCCTCGGCAGCCCCTCTCCTGGCCCTTATATAGGGAGCCAGGTCTCGAGAGATCTGTCCGGGTACGACTAGGTTACAAAGGGCCCTAGTTCTAGACTTTCCTTGTATTCTTCGTCTCTTCATCTTGTTCTTCAAGGAATCTTCTTCGGCACCGACGCAGTAGTCCACCTTGCCATCGAGTGTCTTCATGGGCCCCTAGTTGGGCCGTATAAGATAGGGCAATAACGGTTACCCGAATTGTAATGCCCACGTCAGTAGCCCCCGAGTGTCTAGCCGAAGATATTTCGGGTAGAGACTAAAGCATGCCTCCACCGAATGTTCTCATCTCTTGATAAATCTTGTCCTTCTTGTAACAGCATCATCTCCTTCTATCGGGTGCGCGTCCAGCACTCCCGATGGGAGTAGCCCCCGAGTCTAGGTACAAATGCTTGCAACCGTGCGTAGACTCAAGTTGTGCCACTCGAATGTTTTCTTCTGCCGAAGCTTTCTGCAGGTCTTCATAAGTCATCCGATACATTTATATCGGGGCTTCAATTTTTCAAATAAAGTCTAACGCTTAAAGGATATCGAGTAACATGCCTAGCTTTGCTGGTTAACTGCAAATGGCAAAATATCGTTACCCTACACAGAATCAAGTCCCCGGGCATGATCCTGGAGTGCAAAAAAGCTTGTCGGGTGCTTAATCAGCACTCCCGAAGGGTAATGCCCACGTCAGTAGCCCCCGAGTCTGGTCACGGGTGCTTGCAACCGGGTGTAGACTTGGGCTGCTAGATTCGAATATTCCAATATTTCTTTAGATACTCCTGTCACACTCTTTCTTGCAAAAAAGTCTTCGAGTCCAAATTTATCGGGTGCGCGTACAGCGCTCCCGATGGGAGTAGCCCCCGAGTCTAGACATGAATGCTTGCATACGTGTGTAGACTCAAGTCGATCCACCCGATGATTTTAAATTTTCTTCGGATGCTTCAAGCGATCTTTATGACATCACTGATGACGTAACCATTGTTGCAGTTTTGACTGACAGGACGTGACCTGACGGGCCCATCCTACTTCTGTGCGGTTCTGTTTAGGAAATGACCACTACTTCCGTGCAGTTACCAAGGCGACTCCTCGATTTCTGCGCTCGATGATGAGAAGAGATCTCTTTAATAAATTGGAAACAAAGACACATGCCCACTCAATCCTCAGACTTCCTTATAATCTCATAGGGTAAATTCTCCCCTTTCCACACTTTATCCTCGCACCCTTTCTTCCTCATTCATCCTTCTTGTTCACAAACACTACGCCGCCGCCGCCGTTTTGCAGATCTTCCTCAGATCTCATAATGGTGAAAAAGAAGAATCTTACTCTCGCCACCAGTGCTGTGAGCAGTGGCGCCGCCATCAAGACTCCTCCAAACTCGTCGAGGAGAAGCGCATCAGATGCTCCTCCCCCAGCTCCGGCGCCACCTGCGCCAGAAAGCTCCACGGCTGGGCCTATGCCCGGCGATTGGCCGGTTTCTACCACTATGAAGCGCGACGAGAAGAGGGCCCGCAGCCTTGGAATAATTTCTTCCGACGAGGGGAACATTATTCTTCCAGGTGCGATTTCGTGGCCCAATCCCCCTGCCGGTTTTACTGTGATGTTCTTATCCTTCTTGTATCGAGGTCTTTCGCTTCCTGCTCACAAATTTCTCCATCACCTACTTCGCGTATATGAGATCCAATTGTGGCAGTTGACTCCCAATTCGATCCTTCATCTTGCCATCTTTATCACCCTCTGTGAAGTGTTCCTAGGCATTGAGCCCCAATTTGGTTTGTGGAAGAAAATTTTCTTCGTGAAAAGATACAACTGCAGTGGTGGGTCTTTCGTCATCGGCGGAGTTGGGTTTGTCGTCCGTAAGGAGGTTAACTACTTTAACTTTCCAATGAAAGAATCTGTTCAAGGATGGAGGCTGGAGTGGTTTTATATCAAAGATTCATCATCAGCCGACACCCAGCTCCCCCAATTCTCCGATGTTCTAGAAGCCGAGCCCAAGAAGTCTTGGAAAAAAATCCTTGCACCCGATGAAAAACCAACAGTCGATAGATTATTCGAGAAATTCCTTCGGATCAAGGAATCCGACAGCCAAACCATGATAGGTACTGAGGTAGCCGCTGTGTTCTTAAAGCGCCGAGTTCAGCAAATCATGTCTAGGGCCCATCCGATGTGGTTGTATTCGGGCCCCAAGGATGAAACCAGAGTAAATATTGCTGAGTTATCTGAGAAGGAACTGCTTGATGAAGTCCGGCGCCTCACTCTTTTTAGCCAAGAAGACTCAATCCCACTGATATCTCCCCAACCGCCATTTGATGCTGACCACCTTCCAACTGAGGTAAATATTTTCCTCCGTGCTCTCGTTGACTCGTTTCTGTCGATCTTTCAATTGCCATTATTCTTACTTGATTATTTCGGCAGATCCCTATAGCTCCCGAACGTTTGCAAGACCTGTCGAACGATGCTTCTGAGAAAAGGGATTCTTCGGTCCCTGTAGAATCCCATACTGAAGGAAATGCAAACCCAAAAGATGAACATGATGATCCGATGAATCCTGAAGCTTCTTTCATCGATCCTCAATCCTCTGCCGATGATATAAATGATACAGAGGGGTCGAACCATGATGAAGACGATGATCGTGCTGCCTTTGTTGATGCAGCTACGGAGAAGGCCGACGCGCTGCCCTCAAAGAGATAATCCGGTGGCTTTGCCGACGAAGACGATCTTTATGATTTGTAAGTCCTTACTACTTTCTCTAGGATTAGATTCTGATGATGTCCATCTGTATTTGATTTTCACTTAGTCAGTTTCTCACTCTTGTAGTGTTGAGGGTTTCATCGAGCCTCCATCCAGGAAGACTAAGACTTGCACCAACAAGCCGAATCTAGCAGCCTCTGAGGCTTCGACTACTGCTGCAGCCCCCGTGGCTCAAATTTCGACAGCTTCTTCCCTCTCCAAAGGGAAGGAGATTCCTTCGACTGCCGCAGCTACGACTTCTCCTCCTGATAAACCTGTAAGCCTTTTCTGCTTCAATAATATATACGTCTTTGGTAACTCCCGAATGGGTCTTTAAAACTTTCTGACGGTTAATTCTCCGTTTAGTAATCATCTTTTCTTATTTCCCCAGGATTTGCGAGCCGTTATCTCTTCACTGGAGGCCTTCGCCTCCCAATATACTTCTCTGGAAGTTGACAAAGCCCGACTACAAAAGGGGGTCGAGTCTTCTTCTTCAAAGTTGGAAGGCGCAATAAAAATATCTTCCGAGGCACGCCAGGAGGTTGATTCCTTAAAGGATGAACCCGAGGAGCTGAAGGTCGAAGAAACATCCAAGCTTGCTGCCGAAGCTCGGATGACCGAAAAGGATGATCTTCTTCGCCAATCTGCTTTGGCCTTGCTCAGTAATTCGCATCTGGCTTTCTTTTTGATTTTTGCCTTATTGATTCAATTTTTAGTTAGTGAACTCCTCCTTTTCGTTCCTTGCAGAAGCTGCCGACATCCCTGCCGAAGCTTTGGACAAACTCCCGAACAATTTGATACGTCTCCAACGTATCGATAATTTCTTGTGTTCCATGCCACATTATTGATGTTATCTACATGTTTTATGCACACTTTATGTCATATTCGTGCATTTTCTGGAACTAACCTATTAACAAGATGCCGAAGTGCCGATTCTTGTTTTACTGCTGTTTTTGGTTTCAGAAATCCTAGTAAAGAAATATTCTCGGAATTGGACGAAATAAAAGCCCGGAGGCCTATTTTCTCACGAAGCTTCCGGAAGACCGAAGACGAAACGAAGTGGGGCCACGGGGAGCCAAACCCTAGGGCGGCGCGGCCCCCCTTGGCCGCGCCGCCCTGTCATCCGGGGCCCCTGTGCCCCCTCTCGACTTGCCCTTCCGCCTACTTAAAGCCTCCGTGACGAAACCCCCGGTACCGAGAGCCACGATACGGAAAACCTTGCGAGACGCCGTCGCCGCCGATCCCATCTCGGGGGATCCGGGAGATCGCCTCCGGCACCCTGCCGGAGAGGGAATCATCTCCCGGAGGACTATACACCGCCATGGTCGCCTCCGGAGTGATGAGTGAGTAGTCTACCCCTGGACTATGGGTCCATAGCAGTAGCTAGATGGTTGTCTTCTCCTCATTGTGCTTCATTGTCGGATCTTGTGAGCTGCCTAACATGATCAAGATCATCTATATGTAATTCTATATGTTGCGTTTGTTGGGATCCGATGAATAGAGAATACTTGTTATGTTGATTATCAAAGTTATGCTTATGTGTTATTTATGATCTTGCATGCTCTCCGTTACTAGTAGATGCTCCGGCCAAGTAGATGCTTTTAACTCCAAGAGGGAGTACTTATGCTCGATAGTGGGTTCATGCTGCATTGACACCTGGGACGATGATGAGAAAGTTCTAAGGTTGTGTTGTGCTTGTTGCCACTAGGGATAAAACATTAGTGCTATGTTCAAGGATGTAGTCACTAGTTACATTACGCACCATACTTAATGCAATTGTACTGTTGTTTAGCAACTTAATGCTTGGAGGGGTTCGGATGATAACACTGAAGGTGGACTTTTTAGGCATAGATGCGGTTGGATGGCGGTCTATGTACTTTGTCGTAATGCCCAATTAAATCTCACTATACTCATCATGATATGTATGTGCATTGTCATGCTCTCTTTATTTGTCAATTGCCCAAGCTGTAATTTGTTCACCCAACATGCTTGTTCGTCTTATGGGAGAGACACCTCTAGTGAGCTGTGGACCCCGGTCCAATTCTCTTTACTTGAAATACAATCTACTGCAATACTTGTTTTTACTTGTTTTCTCTGCAAACAATCATCTTCCACACAATACGGTTAATCCTTTGTTACGGCAAGCCGGTGAGATTGACAACCTCAGCTGTTTCGTTGGGGCAAAGTACTTTGGTTGTGTTGTGCGGGTTCCACGTTGGCGCCGGAATCTACGGTGTTGCGCCGCACTACATCCCGCCGCCATCAACCTTCAACGTGCTTCTTGGCTCCTCCTGGTTCGATAAACCTTGGTTTCTTTACGAGGGAAAACTTGCTTGCTATGCGCATCATACCTTCCTCTTGGGGTTGCCCAACGAACGTGTGAAATACACGCCATCAAGCATATTTTACGGCGCCGTTGCCGGGGAGATCAAGACACGCTGCAAGGGAGTCTCCACTTCTCAATCTCTTTACTTTGTTTTTGTCTTGCTTTATTTTATTTACTACTTTGTTTGCTGCACTTATATCAAAATACAAAAAAAATTAGTTGCTAGTTTTACTTTATTTGCTATCTTGTTTGCTATATTGAAAACACAAAAAAAAAATTAGTTACTAGCATTTGCTTTACTTATTTCATCATGTTTCCTTTTAATTTTACCACAAAGAACATACCGGTAGGACGTGGGTCTATAGTTGGGAGAAATAATATAGAAGAATTCTTCAACCATGTTAGTACCATTGAAAATTTTGAAGATAGACACTTGGTAGACCTTGCGCCTACTTATGAAATTGCTGCTGCGCATTTAGTTCGCTTGTTGGAAACCAAATTTGTTAATCTTAATCCTATAATCCAACACATGTTTTTCACACTTGGTGATATGGAAGAAGGGGAAAAGAAAGATTTTGTTTTAGAAACCCTTCTTAGAGAATTTGGTGGTATAGCAAGAGAAGCTAGAAAGGTTTTTGCTAAATTTAATATGCTTGGTTCTCCTACTAATTTTGTTAGTCTCCTCGAAAAGATGGATATGGATAGAATAAGATACACTAATAATATTGATGATGGAGGGGAGATCAAAGCACCAATACCATGCAAGCTCCTAGCTATGAATGATGCGCTAGAAAATAATTATGCTTGGCTTGTTCCTGAAAATTTGTTTGATGAGAGTAGCACGCCTAAGACTAATGAAAAGGAAGATGCTAAAACTTATGTATCTAATATAATATGCCTGGTTGAGAAGAGCCCACACCCCGCTGTAGAAGTACTACCCTTTGATAATACTTGAGACACACTTTCTGCGCCTAGCTGAAAGGCGTTAAAGAAAAGCGCTTATGGGAGACAACCCATGTTTTTACCTACAGTACTTTGTTTTTATTTTGTGTCTTGGAAGTTGTTTACTACTGTAGCAACCTCTCCTTATCTTAGTTTTGAGTTTTGTTGTGCCAAGTTAAGCCGTTGATAGAAAAGTAAGTACTAGATTTGGATTACTGCGCAGTTCCAGATTTCTTTGCTGTCACGAATCTGGGTCCACCTCCCTGTAGGTGGCTCAGAAAATTACGCCAATTTACGAGCATGATCCTCAGATATGTACGCAACTTTCATTCAATTTGAGCATTTTCGTTTGAGCAAGTCTGGTGCCATTTTAAAATTCGTCAATACGAACTGTTCTGTTTTGACAGATTCTGCCTTTTATTTCGCATTGCCTCTTTCGCTATGTTGGATGAATTTCTTTGATCCACTAATGTCCAGTAGCATTATGCAATGTCCAGAAGTGTTAAGAATGATTGTGTCACCTCTGAATATGTCAATTTATATTGTGCACTAACCCTCTAATGAGTTGTTTCGAGTTTGGTGTGGAGGAAGTTTTCAAGGATCAAGAGAGGAGTATGATGCAATATGATCAAGGAGAGTGAAAGCTCTAAGCTTGGGGATGCACCCGGTGGTTCACCCCTGCATATATCAAGAAGACTCAAGCGTCTAAGCTTGGGGATGCCCAAGGCATCCCCTTCTTCATCGACAAATTATCGGGTTCCTCCCTGAAACTATATTTTTATTCGGCCACATCTTATGTGCTTTTTCTTGGAGCGTCGGTTTGTTTTTGTTTTTGTTTTGTTTGAATAAAATGGATCCTAGCATTCACTTTATGGGAGAGATACACGCTCCGCTGTAGCATATGGACAAATATGTCCTTGGTTTCTACTCATAGTATTCATGGCGAAGTTTCTCCTTCGTTAAATTGTTATATGGTTGGAATTGGAAAATGATACATGTAGTAATTGCTATAAATGTCTTGGGTAATGTGATACTTGGCAATTGTTGTGCTCATGTTTAAGCTCTTGCATCATATGCTTTGCACCCATTAATGAAGAAATACATAGAGCATGCTAAAATTTGGTTTGCATATTTGGTTTCTCTAAAGTCTAGATAATTTCTAGTTTTGAGTTTGAACAACAAGGAAGACGGTGTAGAGTCTTATAATGTTTACAATATGTCTTTTATGTGAGTTTTGCTGTACCGTTCATCCTTGTGTTTGTTTCAAATAACCTTGCTAGCCTAAACCTTGTATCGAGAGGGAATACTTCTCATGCATCCAAAATACTTGAGCCAACCACTATGCCATTTGTGTCCACCATACCTACCTATACTACATGGTATTTTCCCGCCATTCCAAAGTAAATTGCTTGAGTGCTACCTTTAAAATTCCATCATTCACCTTTGCAATATATAGCTCATGGGACAAATAGCTTAAAAACTATTGTGGTATTGAATATGTAATTATGCACTTTATCTCTTATTAAGTTGCTTGTTGTGCGATAACCATGTTTGCTGGGAACGCCATCAACTCATTGTTGAATTTCATGTGAGTTGCTATGCATGTTCGTCTTGACTGAAGTAAGGGCGATCTACACTGAGTTGAATGGTTTGAGCATGCATATTGTGAGAGAAGAACATTGGGCCGCTAACTAAAGCCATGATTCATGGTGGAAGTTTCAGTTTTGGACAAATATCCTCAAATCTCTAATGAGAAAAGAATTAATTGTTGTCAAATGCTTAAAGCATTAAAAGAGGAGTCCATTATCATGTTGTCTATGTTGTCCCGGTATGGATGTCTAAGTTGAGAATAATCAAAAGCGAGAAATCCAAATGCGAGATTTCTCCTTAGACCTTTGTACGAGCGGCATAGAGGTACCCCTTTGTGAAACTTGGTTAAAGCATATGTATTGCGGTGATAATCCAGGTAGTCCAAGCTAATTAGGACAAGGTGCGGGAACTATTAGTACACTATGCATGAGGCTTGCAACTTATAAGATATAATTTACATGATGCATATGCTTTATTACTACCGTTGACAAAATTGTTTCATGTTTTCAAAATCAAAGCTCTAGCACAAATATAGCAATCGATGCTTTTCCTCTATGAGGACCATTCTTTTACTTTTATTGTTGAGTCGGTTCACCTATTTCTCTCCACCTCAAGAAGCAAACACTTGTGTGAGCTGTGCATTGATTCCTACATACTTGCTTATTGCACTTATTATATTACTCTATGTTGACAATATCCATGAGATATACATGTTACAAGTTGAAAGCAACCGCTGAAACTTAATCTTCTTTTGTGTTGCTTCAATACCTTTACTTTGAATTATTGCTTTATGAGTTAACCCTTATGCAAGACTTATTGATGCTTGTCTTGAAGTGCTATTCATGAAAAGTCTTTGCTTTATGATTCACTTGTTTACTCATGTCATACACATTGTTTTGATCGCTGCATTCACTACATATGCTTTACAAATAGTATGATCAAGATTATGATGGCATGTCACTCCGAAATTATCTTTGTTATCGTTTTACCTGCTCGGGACGAGCGAGAACTAAGCTAGGGGATGCTGATACGTCTCCAACGTATCGATAATTTCTTGTGTTCCATGCCACATTATTGATGTTATCTACATGTTTTATGCACACTTTATGTCATATTCGTGCATTTTACGGAACTAACCTATTAACAAGATGCCGAAGTGCCGATTGTTGTTTTCTGCTGTTTTTGGTTTCAGAAATCCTAGTAAAGAAATATTCTCGGAATTGGACGAAATAAAAGCCCGAGAGGCCTATTTTCTCACGAAGCTTCCGGAAGACCGAAGACGAAACGAAGTGGGGCCACGGGGGAGCCAAACCCTAGGGCGGCGCGGCCCCCCCTGGCCGCGCCGCCATGTCATGCGGGCCCCCGTGCCCCCTCTCGACTTGCCCTTCCGCCTACTTAAAGCCTCCGTGACGAAACCCCCGATGCAGAGAGCCACGATACGGAAAACCTTGCTGAGACGCCGTCGCCGCCGATCCCATCTCGGGGGATCCGAGGAGATCGCCTCCGGCACCCTGCCGGAGAGGGGAATCATCTCCCGGAGGACTCTACACCGCCATGGTCGCCTCCGGAGTGATGAGTGAGTAGTCTACCCCTGGACTATGGGTCCATAGCTGTAGCTAGATGGTTGTCTTCTCCTCATTGTGCTATCATTGTCGGATCTTGTGAGCTGCCTAACATGATCAAGATCATCTATATGTAATTCTATATGTTGCGTTTGTTGGGATCCGATGAATAGAGAATACTTGTTATGTTGATTATCAAAGTTATGCTTATGTGTTATTTATGATCTTGCATGCTCTCCAGTTACTAGTAGATGCTCCGGCCAAGTAGATGCTTTTAACTCCAAGAGGGAGTACTTATGCTCGATAGTGGGTTCATGCACATTGACACACAGGACGGTGACGAGAAAGTTCTAAGGTTGTGTTGTCTTGTTGCCACTAGGGATAAAACATTAGTGCTATGTTCAAGGATGTAGTCACTAGTTACATTACGCACCATACTTAATGCAATTGTACGATTGTTTAGCAACTTAATGCTGGAGGGGGTTCGGATGATAACACTGAAGGTGGACTTTTTAGGCATAGATGCGGTTGGATGGCGGTCTATGTACTTTGTCGTAATGCCCAATTAAATCTCACTATACTCATCATGATATGTATGTGCATTGTCATGCTCTCTTTATTTGTCAATTGCCCAAGCTGTAATTTGTTCACCCAACATGCTTGTTCGTCTTATGGGAGAGACACCTCTAGTGAGCTGTGGACCCCGGTCCAATTCTCTTTCTTGAAATACAATCTCTTGCAATACTTGTTTTTTCTTGTTTTCTCCGCAAACAATCATCTTCCACACAATACGGTTAATCCTTTGTTACGGCAAGCCGGTGAGATTGACAACCTCCTTTGTTTCGTTGGGGCAAAGTACTTTGGTTGTGTTGCGCGGGTTCCACGTTGGCGCCGGAATCTGCGGTGTTGCGCCGCACTACATCCCGCCGCCATCAACCTTCAACGTGCTTCTTGGCTCCTCCTGGTTCGATAAACCTTGGTTTCTTTACGAGGGAAAACTTGCTTGCTGTGCGCATCATACCTTCCTCTTGGGGTTGCCCAACGAACGTGTGAAATACACGCCATCACAATTCTCCGGCAAATGCTTTGTCATTGACCCTTGAGTCTCACAAGCTTATTCTAGACCTTCTCCCAGAAGGGTAAGGGAGCCAT